>NW_027136324.1:795000-812500 GCF_039906515.1 Pseudorca crassidens
CCGGTCGCCGGTGTCCCCGGTGTCCCCGGTGTCCCCAGGTCCCCAGTCCCCAGTGCCCCGTCCGCGGCCGTCGCTGAGCGGTGAAATGCGCACCAGGAGGATCGGGTTCGTCATCGTGTCCCCGCCGCCCTGCTGCTCCCGATCCCGATCCCGATGCGGCCCGCTCACTCGACTGCCCGTTGTCGGGCGCCACCTGCCGGTCGGTCGCTTTTTATACGGGCCAAAGAGGTCGACCAGATGGCTGGGCCGGCCTAGGTGGGCGGGGCCAACCTCTGAGTGACGGAGGTATTCGAGTGGGAGCAAGGAGGGCAGGGGATTCTAGATCGTGGGCCGGAGGCCAGGGAGGGGGGCGAGGGATGGTAGCCACTCTAGTCTATTTTTGTTCTTTTTTAATGAACGCTTTTAAAATTGATTGATTGATTGATTGATTGATTGATTGATTGATTGATTGATTCACTCACTCACTCACTCACTCACTCACTCCATTCATTCATTCATTCATTCAATTCCGTGCAGTGGAAGGATGGAGACCTAACCTAACCACTAGACCGCCAGGGAAGCCCTTAGCCACGCTAGCCCTCATCCATGTTTTTCAGGATCATTGAGAATCATTCATCTGACGGGATGGACTGGAGAGATCTTGTCCACGCATACAGGAGAGATCCATTGGAGGTTCCAGAACTTGGGTCTCTTGGCAAGGGCGTATCATGTTTAACATGGAAAGGACTATGCCAACGGTGGTCTCAGAATGAATGGAGTGTGCAAAGAGGTAGAAAGAGAGGTTCCCGACTTGGGGGGGGGGGTGCGGGGAGGGGGGAAAGCCCCAACCACGTCGCCTCGTCCTCCATCCATCCCGATCAGGGTCACGGGCAGAACACAAGGGGCGGCTTCCCTCACTGGGGGCCCCGAACTTAGAAAACTCTCATCTCTGCAAAAAGACAAGCAGTGCTGGCTGGGGCTGGCACATTCTCTTCTTCTCATGGGACTGATGTTGATCTCCATAGCTCAGAAAACACGTGCGAACACTCAGAAGATACCCAAGCACTGTGTCCTTCCTTTACCTGGCTCCCTGTCGCTCACTCTCCGCCTCTGTCTCTGTCTCTGCCACTCGCTGTCTCTTTCTTTCTCCCGGTCTCTCTCTCTCTCTCTCTCTCTCTCTCTCTCTCTCTCTCTCTCTCTCTCTCGCTCTCGCTCTCGCTCTCGCTCTCGCTCTCGCTCTCTTGCTCTCTCTCTCTCTCTCTCTCTCTCTCTCTCTCTCTCTCTCTCGCGCTCTCTCTCTCTCTCTCTCTCTCTCGCGCTCGCTCTCGCTCTCGCGCTCGCTCTCTCGCGCTCGCGCTCGCTCTCGCGCTCTCCCCCACCCCTGCTCTTCCTCCCCCACTTTATCCCTTTCTTCCCGCCTCCTCTCTTTCTTTCTCTCTGTCTCCCTCTCTGTCTCTCTGTCTCTCTTCTCTCTCTGTCTCTGTCTCTCTGTCTCTGTCTCTCTCCACCCCCCCCGTCTCTCCCTCCCTGTCCCTCCCTGTCTCTCCCTCCCTGTCTCTCCCTCCCTGTCTCTCCCTCCCTCCCTCCCTCCCTCTCTCTTTTTCCTCTCTCTCCCTCTCCTGGCCTCTCCTCCACTTTCTCCCTTCCTCGTTTTCTGTCTCCCTCTCCCTCACCCATCCCCACTCCCCCCCATCCCCGGTCATGGGGCATCCTCATTTTCCATGAGAACTCATGGATTTGGAAGGGATGTTGGACTGATGTTCGCGTGCTACCGGATCCCACTCCCACAGGGATAGCTGCTGCACTGCCTTTGGCAGGCCATGGTGGGTGGGGGTGGTGTCTCTTCTTCTGTATCGGTAGAAATGATTTGAAGAGGAGGCAGGATGGGCATAGGTCCACTGCCTCACACCAAGGCCCTTTGGGAGCATTTCAGTGAATCGGGACAGAACATGTTTCTCCGTGCGGGGAGGGAACCGGAATAGGGCACCCCGAAATGGACCGCTTTGGCACACAGATGAGTTCGAATTGAAGGCGCTTCAGAAACGACGGGTGGGCGACGAGGACGCTCTGCCGCTCTGCCTCTCCCTCTTCTTCCTGACCTGAAAGGAGGACCAAGATCTTCCTCGAGAAGAAGCTCAAGCTCAGAGCCCGCCCTTTCGAGTGACTCCTGGCTTGGGCTTCTCCTGCGTGGGGGTCACGGTGCACGCGTTCCTCAGCCGTGGGTCGCTCTCTTCTCGAGCTGTCTTTTGGGGACAGGGGCCTCTCAGGCAAGAACTCAGAAGGATCGTCGAGGGAACGTCGTTTTTCCTCTCCCACGACTGATGAATGCAGACAGACACACAGGAATCTCGCCCCCCGCTTCCACCCCCGCCCCCCACCCCCCACCCCAAGTGAGAGGAGTCGCCGGACATCCTTGGGGTCACACACAGCCAGCCTCCGTGGCTCTTCTATGTTGCCAGGCTCCCTGGCCTTCACTGCCCCCGCACACCCCCCGTGAAGTTGCATCATCGTTCATAGTGTAAATGCTGTGAGAAGATAAGCTTTTCAAAATAAAATTCTCCCTGTCTTTCCTTCCCAAGAACACCATGAACACCTACTGTCATGTGCAGTGCTTATGGACCCACCTGGAGCAGAGGACCCTCTCCGACAGACACCCTCCCCACCCCACCCCACCCCACCCCACCCCACCCCCAGGAACTCACTTGCTCCGAGTCATCGAGGAGAGGGTGTCTGGTTCCGTGTCTTAAATGGGTGGGCCAATGACACGTCATCTCCTAGTAAGCCATCGGGTTCACCGGTTCGGGTTCGGGTTCGGTGGCATGAAGTACATTTACGTCCTCCTTGAGTTTGACTTTGAAAGTCTTGGGGCCCTGAGTAGGCCGCCCCCAAACGTGCCTCCGTGGCATAGAGAAGTTTTGGAATTAGACTGACAACACCACGAGAGGGACGCTCTGACTCTCTTTTACTTCTCCCCTCTGAAATCAGGAAGAAAATCTCTCACGTGAAAGGGGAGGGGGGCGGGAGGTGTAGACACCATGACGAACTGAACCGCCCTCATGTCTCATGAAATGTTCACGAATCATCTAAGTAGGACTGCTCCTAACGAATAGAGGGCATAGATGTTAACGAGATAAGAATGTTTAAGGGGAACTCTCCCCCCAATGATTGTTTTCCATAGGCCGACTTCAAGACTTTCCAACATCTCTGGTCATCTCTAGGCTTAGAGGTTGGCTAAGTGCCATTGGCAGGGTGAAATCTCAGCGAGTGTCTACATCACCTCCACATAAGATAAAATACTGAAATGTTCATGGCTCCACAAGTCTAAGGGTCTCCCTGCTTTGGACCTCTTACGGAGGAGAGACTGAGCATGTTTGGTTCCATGCCTAGATAGATCTTGTGCTTTAGGGAAAGAGTGTACTCGGTAGGAGCCTAGACTTCTACAAAGTATTCCATATTCACACTGTTCACTGTGGTTGGCTTCCTTACTTTCACTGACTGACTGAAGAAAAAAAAAAAAAAAAAACAGACAGTGTCCAAGGACGAGGCATTCCAAAGAAGGAACGGAACGTGTGTGGTCCAAGCTACCTGATGTCGCCATCCTCATGGTAGGAAGAGGACTTTTTTGGGGGAGTGGGGAGGCAAAGTAGAAGATATGCAGATAATGTTTGGGGGAAGGAGAAAGAGATTTTAGTCCTAAAGGTGGTCACTTCTCAATGGAAAAGAAAGAAAACGAGGGACAGGCTAAAAATGGGCACAGACGATTGGAAAAGGTGTGTGAAGAAAATGGTCTTTGGAAAGGAATCGGATCCGTGGTCAGGACTGACTGGATAAGATGAGGATGGATTCAAAGACAGA
The DNA here is from genome assembly GCF_039906515.1 of Pseudorca crassidens. Taxonomy (NCBI): domain Eukaryota; kingdom Metazoa; phylum Chordata; class Mammalia; order Artiodactyla; family Delphinidae; genus Pseudorca; species Pseudorca crassidens. The sequence goes on from NW_027136324.1 coordinate 798,835, forward strand.
AATGAGTTTTCGTATCAACGTGAAACAAGTGCAAAAATAGAATTTAGTTGTCTCTCTATGTTAAAAGGACAAGGTTTGGGTTTGGGTTTAGGGTTTGGGTTTTTCTTTCATCAGTCTGCTCTGTCCATCATGAGAGATTAGATTAGATTAGGAAAGGTTTCTTCCTTTATCTTTAAGGAGAGAAGGAAGGAAAGAAAGAAAGAGAGAGAGAGAGAGAGAGAGAGAGAGAGAGAAGGAAGGAAGGAAGGAAGGAAGGAAGGAAGGAAGAAAGGAAGGAAGGAAGGAAGGAAGGAAGGAAGGAAGGAAGGAAGGAAGGAAGGAAGGAAGGAAGGAAGGAAAAGGAAGCAAGAAAGAAAAGCTTATGCCTTGTCAAAAGTCATCACTTATTTTCTAGGTTGCCGTTATCAGGTCTCGGAGGACTCACATCAGCTTAGTCCTCTCGAGATTCAAAGAACCAGGTGTGGCTCGGAACTGAAGAAGAAGCTTCTCTCTCTGCCTAGCAAGTCTCTCCTTGGGATGTCGGTGACCTGGCTAGCGAAGCACTGTTTCACAGTGACCTATATCCGATTAAGTGCTTTACAACCTTTTGGATATTTTGGACACACTTGCCCCCCGGTTGAAGGACAGGTGAAGTCCTTTGGACTTAGAACGCACTTTGAGTTAGGATGCAGGAGGAGAGGGCCCTCGAAATAGCCCAAAAATGTGTTCTCTCTCCTGAGAAACGAGAGAGATGAAACTGAGTACGTTTCTTGGAGAGCTTCGATGACACGGGAAGCGTCGTCAAAGAGGAAGGAACAACGTGAAGTCTACTTTGGCTTGTGTCTGTACACCGATGTGTTCTAACTGTTCCAGACATGATGGGATGTTTCTTCCTGGAAGTCTTCTCTGCCCTGGCATAAAGGGTTGTCTGTCGTCGTCAAAATGGAGGCTCACACGAAAGGGACGGAACCCAGTATCAGGGAGGTGTTCTAACCGACGTTCACGCCAAGGCAGCAACAACAGCCTGTTGAAAGGTGGTGGGGGTGGCGGGGCACACGTGGATCGAGTCCATTCTGTCCTGTCAACAGCCGGTCGGGGCTATGGCAGACGGGAGACGGCGGCCCGGCCGGTTGGTTACTCCCTGGCCAACCTCCCCCCTCCCCCACCCCCACACTCCACCTTGCATTCCTTCACCCACCCATGGTGCCTTGAAGATGACCCCAATTGTACATAGACATTGGCGGGAAGATTTCTACAGTCTACCGGCAACGTCTGACCTGTCATGCTTGTAACCCTGGGGGGGGGGGGGGTGGGGGGTGGGAACTATTTTTCTCTCTGGAAAGAAAACCTCCTCTCTCTGGACCCTCTGAACCCCAGCCACTGGACTTCATTCCACTGCCACTTAGTAGGGGTCATCCAAACATTCTTGTGGCCGTAGGTATGTCTTCCGTGTGGGTTGAAGTCTTCCCTCACTCACTGCAAGCCTGATGTCCTCACCGTGGCACAGAGACTGTTAAAAAAACAAAATGTGTTTGCCACTTGGGGTCTACCTTCCACAGCCTCCCCTGTGATCAGATCACGGCACCCGCTTCGCTGGGCAAATCCTACAATCCTTCACAGAAGCTCTTGCAAACTTTTTGGAACCGTCACTCGTCCAGTCACGCTCGATCATCAGGCAAGGTCGGCAGAACCGATGGAAAGACTGGACTCCAAGTAGAACAAGGATGACTTACACGGGATTGAATGAACTGATGAACAGGATGATAATGTGTATGACTACTTGTGTAAAGTAGGACGGATTGGGGAAGCGGGGGATAACTTAGGGGGTTGGGATGACCATGTACACATGACTGTACATAAAATCGGTAATCAACAAGCAAGCGCCTCCTACTATATAGCACAGGAAACTCTACTCAATACTTTGTAATAAACCTATGAGAGAAAAGAATGTGAAAAAAAAAAAAACCCTACGTAAAATACCTTATATATATATATATATATATATATATATATATATATATATATATATATACATATATACATATACACACACACACGTATGTAGGTATATGTATATACATGTATGTATGTATATATATGTATATGTATATATGGAGGGGGGGAGAGAGAGAGAGAGAGAGAGACAGAGAGAGACAGAGACAGAGGCAGAGACACTGAGACAGAGAGAGACAGAGAGAAAGAAGAGACAGAGAGACAGAGGGATTAGGACTGATTCTTAAATCTTTTGTTTTCCAGGTACAAGGAAAAACAAAAACAAACCAACAAAACCCAATTTTCTTTTTTCTTTTTTCTTTTTTTTTATTTTTAAAGATGGACCTCCATTTGGTAACTTATACCTCTGTCAGCAGGATGGAATCACTGATCTTTTTCTCCCTACCTTCCTTAATTCAGAAACTCTCAGTGAGGCTTCTTATTTCCTTGGCAACCGAGTTATTTGCATACGTTACTTGGAGGCCAAAATTATGTTTCCATAAAACGGGGATACTCACTTGTGGATATGAAGTTCTGGAGCTACTCGTTTCCCTTAGGGTGTTGTTCTTAACCTGAAAACTGGACTGCATCCCGAAGTTTTTTGAGTTCCCTCCAATATCTGGCTACGACTCTCCCCATGAACGTTTGCCATTTTCTCCCACCCTTTTGACTTGGCCTCACTGAGAACTAAAATGGCCCTTTGCCTGAAGCTCTGCAAACGGAAGCTAGAGAACTTGACGAAACGGCCACAACGGCTCCTATGGAAACAATCCTCGTGCCTGTTTCTTTGAGAGCCACTCCGAAATTTGAACCAAACACCCGACGACATCATCAGAGGTGTTGCAGACTTCTAAAGTTGCTTCGACCCTGACATCTAGAAATCTCCTTCACTCACTCACTCACTCACTCACTCACTCACACACACACACACACACACACACATCCCTACACACACGAGTCACCAGCTCAGCTTTAATATGTTCCAAGGAACTTTCAGAGGAGGGAACTCTTGGGCTCCAGAGTAGGCCGCCCCAAAATCTGCCTCCATGCTCTATTGATTATTTTGAATTCAAGTGACTTAAGAACCGGCCAGCACAAGAGGGACACACTGGCCCGCCTTTCTGTCCTCCTGCGGAGGAAGATCTCAAGTGAAGACATCTGCTTCCATGCATGTCCATGATTCTCAAATGGTGTAGTGGGGTTTCCTGGGTTAGGAAAAGGAGGGGACATCTTTTGCCTGGAAAAAAAGGCCTGTTTCTCACACAACCTCCTCCCATCCCTTACCTCTCTCCCTCCTTCCCTCCCTGCAGTTTGGAGGGGACAGCCTAAGGGTGGGGAAATTGGGGAAAGAAAAAAGACAAAGCCATTCATTAAAGAGAAGCTCGAGGCAAAGTCAAAGGCTCCGACTTGACCGGAGAGCTTTCTGCATTTGAATGGAGCGATTGAACGAGGCCCTGCCGAATGAATCGTCCGGACCTCCCCTCCCCTCCCCCGCTCCTGGCAAAGGTCAGTCCAGGGGACTTAGGAAGGAGCTCTGGAGAAGGAACGGGGGTGGGGGTGGGGGTGGGGGCGGGACCAACAGACAATAGCCGCTGCCTGCCTGCCTGCCTGCCTGCCTGCCGGGCTGAGGCCTGAGGCCTGAGGCCTGAGGCCTGAGGGTCACCACGCTGGCTCTTGCAACACAATCCCTTCCAGGAAACTGCTGTGATGACTGTTTGGCAGTGAAGGATCAACTCTGAACTCTCTTGGCCTATTTCTGCAAAAGGCCCGAGCCTCAGCTACGACAGATTCTCTGGGTTTCTTGGCACAGGGACTGACCCGCACCCTCCCGTCCTGTCAGATCCTCCTTTGTACACACGCCTCCACTCACTGGAAGGGTTCTTTGGCCTCGTCCAGAAAACGAACATACAAAAAGAAACCCACAAACAAGACTGAAATGATGTGTTGGTAGTTATGGGAAAGAAACCTGCTCCTCTCACACACCTGAGGGCAGGAAGCGAAGGCAGGTTCTCGGCCGGAGGGGGACGGGGTGAACCGAGGTCGGTCAGCGCCCCCCTCCCCCCGCTTCTCTCCCGGGTGACGTGGGCCCCCCTTCCCCGCCTCTCTCTGCGCCCCCCATCCCCACCCCGCCCTGGTTCTGATATTTCACTCGGGAAACTTCTCTAGGCCGGCCGAGATGCCAGCTTGCTGTCCTGCCGTTTCATGTCCATCTCTATCAGCCATGTCCAAAAGGCACGGGAAATCATGGACAGCAGATAGCGCACCCAGAGTTGTGTGTGTGTGTGTGTGTGTGTGTGTGTGTGTGTGTGTGTGTGTGTGTGTGTGTGTGTGTGTGTGTTTGCTGGGGTTTCTGTCTGCGTGTGTGTTTGCTTTTGGTTTGGCTTTTTTTTTTTTTTTTCTTCGATAAACTCGCCCCATTTGGGAGTCGGGTGGAACACGGCGGGTGTCTCCTGGCCTGCCGCCCTAACAAACCCCAAAGAGACTCATTTTGGGGTCTCGGCCAGCCAGGTCCCCTTTCTTGGAATTCTGGTTTCATAAATCCGTCTCGTGTCCATGGAATTCTCAGGTCCAGCCATCGACCCTAAGGACGGGGAGGGAAGGTTTTGTCCCGGGGACATCTTCCTTCCTTGCCCGCCTCCTCGGGGTTCCGGACGCTTCGGTATGCTGACGTGCCGTGCCCTCCTCAGCTCCACCCCGACCCCCACCCCAACCCCCCAACCCCCCACCCCCCCGTTTTTGGGAACTCTGTGAACAGGGGTGGTGTTTTTCACAGCCAAACACACTCTCACCGTAAGACCCGGCCCTCGGAGGACTCCTTGCTATGAATGGACCCGAGGTGACGCGGGGAGTCGAACGGCTGAGGTCCACGCAGAAACCTGCACGCGGACCTTGACAGTGGCTGTTTTATTCCTCACTGCCAAGAACTCTCTCGGAGGTGACCGAGACATGTCTTTCAGGAGGTGAATGGACACGTACGTAGCCTGGGGACGAGCCGTAGGTAACATGCTTTCTCGGAAGAGAAAAACCATGGACGGGATGAACAGGTCAGCGGGGTGGTGGTGGATGGTGGATGAATAGGCGGAGGGCAGAGGACGTTTAAGGCAGGGAAACTCTCCAAAGTTAGGATCCTGATGGTATGAAAGCAAACGTGTTTTGCATAGGGCACTACCTGAGATGGGGTGAATCGAAGGGACCTACCTCTATGGGCCACCACCCCCTCCTCCCCACCATGAAAGCGCCCCAAGCAAGCCTGCTCTTTTTACCCCAGTTGAAGACCCTTGCTAAAGCCAGAAGGCAAAAAATGACCATGAGAAATCTGACCAGCCGTCGCTTGGGACAAGAGTGAGGCCAATGAATCCAGTGAAAAGTTGACAGAGGGGCCTGGGTCCCTCGGCTCGACCCCTTCACGGAGAAGCCAAAGCCTTTTACGCAGGGATGAGCTTTGACACACCTAGGTTTCTTCGGCCAGTGCGACGTTCATGAAACACGCTAAAGGAAAATGATCGATCGATGTGTTTGCCGTCTGCCTGAGCGCACGCGATACGAAATAGAAACCGGGGGAGGGGGTGTGTGCTGACGTTCGGGGTCTAATGGGAGAAACCTTGGAGGGTTTTTGCCCTTAGGGTGCCTTGGTCTGGGGTTGACTTGTGTGCGCTGAGAACGAGGGCCGTTATTGAAGACCCTGTGCAGATTTTGGACACCATGATCCATGGAACCCTGAAGTTTTGGAACCTAGAAATCTTTGGGTCTGCATTTGAGTTGGAAATCTTCTCCTTGACAGAAAGAAGCACACAGGAGGAGGAGGAGGAGGAGGAGGACGAGGACGAGGACGAGGACGAGGAGGACGAGGAGGACGAGGAGGACGAGGACGAGGACGAGGACGAGGACGAGGACGAGGACGAGGAGGAGGACGACGAGGAGGAGGACGAGGACGGGGACGAGGTGGAGGAGGAGGACGAGGAGGACGAGGAGGACGAGGAGGGGAAATGGAACTGCATGATGAGCAGATCAGCTTTTCGATGTCAGCAAGGCACCCGCCGCCCAGTTCTCTGGGTGAACTGTCTTGATCTTGCACATCTCTACCGCCTCCGAAATGTGAACACAGCCTGCGATGGCCTGACTGAGACTAAGGCCAGTGGACTGGATGAGGTAGACCCTGAAACCAAAGGGAAGGAAAAAAAAAAAAAAGAAAGAAAGAAAAAACAGAAAAGCCAAAACGGAAACAAACAAACAAACAAAAAAACCCCAAAAAATAACAACGGGGGAGGGGAGGGGGAAGTGGTCTCTTTAAGAATACAAACCGGTGGAAGGGCTCCCTCACCCAAACACTAATTCGCCGTCTCCTTCGGGACCAACACGAATCTTAAAAGTCTTTCCCCACAGATAATAAAAAGCCTTAGCCATCGGAGGAAATAAACGTCACCTATTCCAACGGTTCTTTATAAATAAGCAAGAGAGCGAATTTTCGATTGCACTACCTGCTTCGTGGCTGACTAAAAGTTTTTAAATGAAAGCTATGAAATCTCTGGTCATGTCGATCTCTAGGTAGGTAGGTAGGTAGGTAGGTAGGTACGTACGTACGTACGTACGTACGTACGCACGCATGAGACAGACCTACAGACATTTTGGAAAAGGACTGGGGAGTGGCCTAGGGCCAAACAGGCCTTGCCAGCTAAAGAACAGAGGCCCTGGGGGCCTGAGTCTCAGACACACACCCGCCCACCCACCCACACCCACCCACCCACCCACGTACACACGCGCGCGCGCGCGCGCGCACACACACACACACACACACACACACACACACACACACACACGAGGCTCTCGGGAGTAAAAGATTAACTTTACCTCTGTTGACACCACGACTATACCTAGTTGTCCCAAGACGAGGAGCTCCACTGTACATTTAACCCTTATCTGTTCCTGTGCTTTCTTGCAGAAAATTCTCATGTGCTTCTTTCCCCTCGTGGAAGCGCTTGCTATTCCCCATAGGTAGCCACCGTGCAACCAGCTGCTGCAGATCCGAGAATTTGGAGGATTCCTGGAAAGGATCGGTGATCCCGAGACAAACTCTCCCTTCCGTGATCAGAGCAACTCGGGGCGGTGTCTCTCCCCCCCAACCCCCCCCCGCCCCCCCCACCGCCTTCTCCCTTGTGTACCAGCTATCTCTTTTAATAAAATAATAGTAATGATAATGATAATAATAATAATAAAATAAATTTAAAAAAAAGTTTTGCTTTGCTGACCTTAGAGTCTTGTGGAAGCGATCTTCGTTTCTATGGCACTGCTGTGCAAGAATCTGGGAAGGCCCTGGTAACAGGTATGTCTGTAGCTACCTTCTAGAGCTGGCCTGTTCCTACGTACGGATCCGAGTGCCACAATTAACTTGGGAAAGAGCTCTCTTGAAGGGCTTAGGAGGAAGCACTCCCGAATTATTCAGTCTACTAGAGAGGGACCCAAAGGGTTTTGCAAGTTCACGTGATCTAGGATGAACCCTCCGGCTGAGAATAGCCAGGGTCAACGTATGGGTTTTATGAAACTAGGCATGTCTTTGGGGTGATCGGCATTCGAGGTCATCCTTTTCTTCTATCTACGTCGACCCCAAATCCAATAAGTTCACGGGAGTGAACCAAGTTCGTCAGCAAGGAAAAGAACTTGGGGATGATGGCTGACACCGTCTAAAGTCTCAGGAAATGTTCACGGGTCATCTCGTCGTCATGGGATTTAGAACAAGTGATGTCGATAGCTCTAGGTGGAGGAACTCCTTAAGAAAGGTTATGTTTTTTGGTATGTCTACTTAAAAACAGTTTCTCCCAGACCTTTTGGGTCACTTTAGGAACTTTAGTGTTGGTGTAAGCGGAATGATGGGGAGGGAATTCGTGGAACGTCTAGATCGTTTCCAAAGATGACCTACGGAAACGTTCGTGGCTCAACAAGTCTCAGTGGACCTACGTCGGTCTCCTTATTACAGAAAGACTAAAGATGTTCCGATGTATGAGTCCACACCTCTAGCATCACTTTGGGGAAAAAACATTTTAAAAAAGTGATGCTGCGTGAAAATGTACGCTTCTAGGCGTGATGAAATGGAATCATCCATTTGCCGGTCCAGAAACACTGGTGTCACAGACCCCGTTCACCATGGCTTCCTAGTTCCTGTTCGTGACCGATTCAGGTTTCTAAGCGTTCCGAATTCTTATTGTCTTTTTTTTTCTTTTCCTCTCCATTCTTGTCTCAAAGAACTGTACGTTCCAAAAATATTTTTTTTTACCTACCAAATCATAGATTGTCTGTTTGTTCCAAAAACTTTTAGGTTGAGAGATTTTTTCTTTCTTTCTTTCTTTCTTTCTTTCTTTCTTTCTTTCTTTCTTTCTTTCTTTCTTTCCTTTCTTTCTTTCTTTCTTTCTTCCTTCCTTTCTTTCTTTCTTTCTTTCTTTCTTTCTTTCTATCTATCTTTCTTTCTATCTTTCTTTTTCTTTCTTTCTTTCTTTCTTTCTTTCTTTCTTTCTTTCTTTTCTCTCTCTCTCTTTCTCTTTCCCTCTTTCTCTCTTTCTTTCTTTCTTTCTCTCTCTCTTTCTTTCTGTCTTTCTCTCTCTTTCGCTCTTTCCCTCTCTCTTTCTCTCTATCTCTTTCTCTCTCTTTCGCTCTCTTTCTTTCGCTCGGTCTCTCTTTCTCTCTCTCTTCCTTTCTCTCTTTCACTCTTTCTCTCTCTCTTTTGCTCTTTCCCTTTCTCTTTCTCTCTCTCTCTCTTTCTTTCTCTCTTTCTCTTTCTCTCTCTCTTTCTCTCTCTCTTTCTTTCTCTCTTTCGCTCTTTCCCTCTCTTCCTCTCTCTTTCTTTCTCTTTCTCTTTCTCTCTCTCTCTCTTTTGCTCTCTCTTTCTCTCTCTCTCTTTCTCTCTCTCTTTCTCTCTCTTTCTTTCTCTCTCTCTCTCTTTCTTTCTGTTTCTTTCTCTCTCTTTCTTTCTCTCTCGCTCTCTTTCTTTCTCTCTCTTTCTTTCTCTCTTTCTCTTTTTCTTTCTTTCTTTCTCTCTCTCTTTCTTTCTCTCTGTCTCTGTCTCTCTCTCTCCCCCTCTGTCTCTCTGTCTCTCCCTCCCTCTCCCTCTCCCTCCCCTCTCCCTCTCCCACTCCCACTCCAACTCTCACTCTCACTCTCTCTGTCTCTCTCTCTCTCTCCCCTCTGTCTCTCTGTCCCTCCCTCTGCCTCTCCCTCTCCCTCCCCCTCTCCCTCTCCCTCTCCCACTCCCACTCCCACTCTCACTCCCACTCCCACTCCCACTCTCTCTCTCTTTCTTTCTGTCTTTCTTTCTTTCTTTCTTTCTTTCTTACTTTCTTCCTTCCTTCCTTCTTTCCTTTCCTTTCCTTTCCTTTCCTTTCCTTTCGTTTCCTTTCCTTTCCTTTCGTTTCCTTTCCTTTCCTTTCGTTTCCTTTCCTTTCCTTTCGTTTCCTTTCCTTTCCTTTCCTTTCCTTTCCTTTCCTTTTCTTTCCTTTCCTTTCCTTTTCTCTTCTCTTCTCTTCTCGTCTCTTCTTTTCTTTATTTTCCCTAACGAAAAGGTTCAGTTTGGGCCTCCAGTTCACTTTCCTCGCTGGGTTGCTTGTTTTCTGGAAGCTGAGTGGTGAGAGGCCTTGGTCTGTTTTGGATAGGCTCCCCTTACGGGATGTGCTTGGGCTTGTCCTAGGCCTTTATACGTCCACGTATACCTGTGCCACAAGCACACGCGATGCACGTACGTATACTATACGTGCACGCTTTTTCCTTTGTTTTGAAGGCCAGAGTAGTTGTACGGCTTGACTTCTTCGCTGGTATGGTTTGTCGTGGTCTCGGTGGGGCTACAGTCCGTTGTCGATACTTACCGCATTCCACACACACACACACACACACACGCACACGCACACGCACACGCACACGCACACGCTCGCACTCGGGGTGTTGCATTGAGTAGATGTGCCCGAACTCAGTTTCTTTAGTGGATGGCTATGGACTCCACCCTCGCCCCCCCTCCGCCCCCCCACCCGCCCGCATTCCCCCGAGCCCCGCCTCCCCCATCCCCCACCCCCACGCCCACCCCCGCCCGTGGACTGTGGTCAGTCCATTTTGAAATCCATGTTTTCTCGTGACCGCGGGTGCGTTTTCCCCACCCACGCACCCATGTGTTGTCTTTGGACTTTGTCGCCGTCCGGGCAGAGATAGTTGTTTGTTTCCGCTTGTATGTGTGGGGTCGGAGGGTATCCTTCCTTTCCTTTCTAGGTTCTGGGCTTTGCGTGTCTGCTTCCGACAGACCTCCACCGTTCGAGAGAGGATGAATTCCTGCGTTGTTCTCTGAGTGCTTGCCTGGTTTCGGTTTGCCAGTCCCCGCCTTCCCTCCCTCCCTCCCTCCCTCCCTCCCTCCCTCCGTCCGGGCAGCCGGGGATCTTGCTCGTGACCCTCTGGGCACCCCGTGCCGGCCGCCCCGGGCCCCGCCGGCGTCTCCGTGGGATTTGCCCCCGCCGAGGAGTCGCGTGGGGAGCGCGTTTCCTTCGAGGCGGCCTCCCGGCGACGTCTTCCCAGCTTCCCCGGCCACCCCCCCCCCCCCCGTCTGCTGCCGGGGTCGCGCCGTGTCGTGCCGTCCCGGGAGCTAGCTCCGAGACGGACGCCTCGGGGCCGCGCCAGACGCCCGCCGGCTCGCCCCGGCGGGCCGAGCTCGGGCGTTTGGGCGGCCCGGCGCTGCTGCATCCTCGGTGGCCGGCCGGCGACAGGGAACCCGGCCCGGGGACGTTGGAGCCGTTGTCGGGAGCCACCTGGCGGCCGCTTTTATATTGTCCCTTGTCTCTGGAGCTTCGGCGACCTTCGTGAGGGCTGTGACTCGGCCGCCGGGCCCGAGGCAGAGTTCCGGGAGCCGGGCGACGCTGGCGGTGACTGTCCCGGTGGGGCCCAGGCGTGGGCGCCTCCTGCTGTCGCTTGAGATTGGGCGTGCAGGCCTATGAGGGTGTGACTGTCGCCGCGCTCTCGAGCCGGTCTGTGGGGCCGCCTGGCCTGGTCGACCAGCATCCGGCCGCGGGGACCGACCCGGCCACCCGACCCTCCTTCCTTCCTTCCCTCCCTCCCCCCCCCCCCACCGCCCGGTCCCCACAGCGCCCCGCTCCGGAGGTGGGGACCGGCCCGTGCCCGTGCCCGTGCGTTTAGGCCGGTGGAGGGCGCGACGGGCTCGTTGGCGGGCGCGCGTGGGTCCCGGTGGTCGGATTCTTTCTGACCGATGCTTTTCCGAGTCGGACTCCGGAGGTGGGGACCGGGCTGGGCCGCGAGGGGTGACCCGGAGAGAGAGGCCCGGGCCCGGGTGCGGTCCCTCGTGGGCTCCGGTCGCCTGGGAGGTGCCTCCGTGCGAAAATGTTTCCAAGTCCCCCTGGGTCCGGGGACGCGGACGGGCCGGGACCTGCTCGCGCGGGTGGCCGGGGAGGGCGCACCCGGCCCTTTAGCGGGCCCACGTGGGTCCCGGTCGGCGGACGCGACTTTTTCTCACCCTCCCCCGCCCCCTCCTCCACCGCGAGTCCCGGCCGGGGTGGGGGTGGCGGTGGGGACCGGCCCGAGTCGTACTGGGTGGCCCGGATAGGGCGGCCTGGGCCCGGGCGCGGTCCCTCGTGGGCCCCGCTCGTCAGAGGCGGCAGAGTGGGATAGTTCCTTTTCTGTAACCAAGTCTTCGCCCGGGGACTCGGAGGGACGGCGGTACGGTACCTGCTCGCGCGGGCGATCCGGGGAGGGCGACCCCGGCCCGCTCGCTGCCTCTGCCACGTTTTCCCGCCCCGCCCCGCTCCACTCTGCCGCCCCCCCCCCCCCCCCCCCCGCTCCTCGGGTCGACCAGATGGCCCCGAGAGAGCTCCGGGGCTGCTGTGGATGGGGAAGTGTTGGGGAGAGGTAGCCGGGCCGAGGTCCCGGGGAGCCCCCCCGAGGTTCGTGGATGGGCCCCGCTGCCGGGCGCCGTGATTTTTTTCGCCTGAAATGGGCCTTTTTTACCACCAGATAGGTGCTGACACGGTCTCCTCTGGCATCTCTCGCTGGGGGTTCTGGGACTCTGGACGCGCGCAGGGCGCTGGGCTTTGGACCGCCGTCCGGCGCCCGAACCGGCCCTTGCCACTTGAGCCGCCCGCTTGGGCCTGCGCGCCGGCTCTCGTGTGTGCGCCCGGCTGACCCGACCCGCGGTGCCGCCTCCGGTCTCTGGCTCACCCGAGGGCGGCGGGGCGAGGTGGTGCGTGGGTCTTCTACCCCGTGTGACTCCCCTTCCCCGCCGCAGGCACCCGGTGGTGGCTGAGACGACCCCAACCCGCAGGCTCCGTGCCACGTGTCAGGCGTTCTCCTCGCGGGGTCGTCGGCCACTGTTGCCCGAGAAGGCAAGAGGGAGCGAAGGGGGGGGCTGGGTGCCGGCTGAGGCTGAAGCAGGCTCCTCCGGTGAGGGTCCTCGCCGTGCCCCTCCTCCCTCGGGGCCCTCGTGGCCCCTGGCTCTCTGGATTGACTGATCGATGTAGTGATGTCGCGCTCTCCTGGGCCGGGCCTTAAGTCGCGCCAGACGAGGGACGGACGTTCTTGGCGAACGGGACCGCTCTTCTCGTTCTGTCCGCGGGCCCCTCGCCTCTCTTGTCACGCCCTGCCGGCCTGCCGAGGGGTGTGTGGGAGGCAGGGGTGGTGGTCTCCGGCCCTGACCTGCGGTCTCCCGCCTCCTGCCTCATGGCGTGGGCGGGGCCGTGGTCCTCGGACGCAGCAGACGCTCTCGCTTCGCCTCCTTGGCGTGTGCCTCGCGGGCGGTCCTCCCCGCGTCGGTGGGGGCCGTCCCGCCGCTGCGCCGCGCGCCCGCTGCCGGCGCGTGAGCGTGACTTGCTCGGTCCTCTGTGGTGCCCCTGGAGCGCTCCAGGTCGTCCCTCAGGCGCGCGAGGCCGAGCGGTGGTGTCGTTCCCTTTTCCCAGCGTGCTCCTCGGGGTCTCTGCCGCGGTGGTGTGTCCCGTGAGTGGCTCTCTTGGGGGGGTCGAGACGGTAAAGGGCGCGGGGGCTTGCCTCTGTTTCTCTCCCTCGGTGGGGGACGGGGGCCTGCCACCTCGTCGCCATCGTCCTCCCACGGTGTGCCGTGGGGGGGACTGACTTCGTGGCCGGGCCGACGCCGCGTGTGCCGCCGCCCCCCACTTGCGTGTGTGTGGGGAGTCGCACACGGGCGTGGGTGCGATCGCGTTGGGCCGGGGCCTGTGAGAAGGGGGCGTCTGTCGCGCTTCTCGGGCGTGCTCCCCCCTTCCGGAGCCCGGTGGACGAGCCTGGGGGGCGGCAGAGGTTGTGCCCCCGAGGCTGTGGCCGCGAACGCTCCAGTGGGCCGTGTGCTTACCCATACCGCAGACCCCCCCCCACCCCTCCCACGGCCAGTCGTGGACTTGGTGGCTCGTGGAGCGCCTCCGTGGGCCCGAAGGGCAGAGACGATGGGTGGGGGATGACGCACCCTCGGTGAGAAAGCCTTCTCTAGCGATCCGAGAGGGAGCCTTGGGGTACCGGACCCCCCAGCCGCTGCCCCTCCCAAGCGTGCAGTGGGCCACGGTGGCCACTGCCAGAGCCACGTGGGTGGCAGAGGCCCTCGCCCTCGCGGGGAGGGCTTGCGCCGGCCCCGCGGTGGGGCCGAGTGCCGCTCTTTGCCTACCGCGGCCCGCGCCTCCCCCCTCTGAGTCGGGGGAGGGTCCCGCCAGGCCGGCGTCCG
>NW_027136324.1:827500-842500 GCF_039906515.1 Pseudorca crassidens
TGAGAACTCATGGATTTGGAAGGGATGTTGGACTGATGTTCGCGTGCTACCGGATCCCACTCCCACAGGGATAGCTGCTGCACTGCCTTTGGCAGGCCATGGTGGGTGGGGGTGGTGTCTCTTCTTCTGTATCGGTAGAAATGATTTGAAGAGGAGGCAGGATGGGCATAGGTCCACTGCCTCACACCAAGGCCCTTTGGGAGCATTTCAGTGAATCGGGACAGAACATGTTTCTCCGTGCGGGGAGGGAACCGGAATAGGGCACCCCGAAATGGACCGCTTTGGCACACAGATGAGTTCGAATTGAAGGCGCTTCAGAAACGACGGGTGGGCGACGAGGACGCTCTGCCGCTCTGCCTCTCCCTCTTCTTCCTGACCTGAAAGGAGGACCAAGATCTTCCTCGAGAAGAAGCTCAAGCTCAGAGCCCGCCCTTTCGAGTGACTCCTGGCTTGGGCTTCTCCTGCGTGGGGGTCACGGTGCACGCGTTCCTCAGCCGTGGGTCGCTCTCTTCTCGAGCTGTCTTTTGGGGACAGGGGCCTCTCAGGCAAGAACTCAGAAGGATCGTCGAGGGAACGTCGTTTTTCCTCTCCCACGACTGATGAATGCAGACAGACACACAGGAATCTCGCCCCCCGCTTCCACCCCCGCCCCCCACCCCCCACCCCAAGTGAGAGGAGTCGCCGGACATCCTTGGGGTCACACACAGCCAGCCTCCGTGGCTCTTCTATGTTGCCAGGCTCCCTGGCCTTCACTGCCCCCGCACACCCCCCGTGAAGTTGCATCATCGTTCATAGTGTAAATGCTGTGAGAAGATAAGCTTTTCAAAATAAAATTCTCCCTGTCTTTCCTTCCCAAGAACACCATGAACACCTACTGTCATGTGCAGTGCTTATGGACCCACCTGGAGCAGAGGACCCTCTCCGACAGACACCCTCCCCACCCCACCCCACCCCACCCCACCCCACCCCCAGGAACTCACTTGCTCCGAGTCATCGAGGAGAGGGTGTCTGGTTCCGTGTCTTAAATGGGTGGGCCAATGACACGTCATCTCCTAGTAAGCCATCGGGTTCACCGGTTCGGGTTCGGGTTCGGTGGCATGAAGTACATTTACGTCCTCCTTGAGTTTGACTTTGAAAGTCTTGGGGCCCTGAGTAGGCCGCCCCCAAACGTGCCTCCGTGGCATAGAGAAGTTTTGGAATTAGACTGACAACACCACGAGAGGGACGCTCTGACTCTCTTTTACTTCTCCCCTCTGAAATCAGGAAGAAAATCTCTCACGTGAAAGGGGAGGGGGGCGGGAGGTGTAGACACCATGACGAACTGAACCGCCCTCATGTCTCATGAAATGTTCACGAATCATCTAAGTAGGACTGCTCCTAACGAATAGAGGGCATAGATGTTAACGAGATAAGAATGTTTAAGGGGAACTCTCCCCCCAATGATTGTTTTCCATAGGCCGACTTCAAGACTTTCCAACATCTCTAGGCTTAGAGGTTGGCTAAGTGCCATTGGCAGGGTGAAATCTCAGCGAGTGTCTACATCACCTCCACATAAGATAAAATACTGAAATGTTCATGGCTCCACAAGTCTAAGGGTCTCCCTGCTTTGGACCTCTTACGGAGGAGAGACTGAGCATGTTTGGTTCCATGCCTAGATAGATCTTGTGCTTTAGGGAAAGAGTGTACTCGGTAGGAGCCTAGACTTCTACAAAGTATTCCATATTCACACTGTTCACTGTGGTTGGCTTCCTTACTTTCACTGACTGACTGAAGAAAAAAAAAAAAAAAAAACAGACAGTGTCCAAGGACGAGGCATTCCAAAGAAGGAACGGAACGTGTGTGGTCCAAGCTACCTGATGTCGCCATCCTCATGGTAGGAAGAGGACTTTTTTGGGGGAGTGGGGAGGCAAAGTAGAAGATATGCAGATAATGTTTGGGGGAAGGAGAAAGAGATTTTAGTCCTAAAGGTGGTCACTTCTCAATGGAAAAGAAAGAAAACGAGGGACAGGCTAAAAATGGGCACAGACGATTGGAAAAGGTGTGTGAAGAAAATGGTCTTTGGAAAGGAATCGGATCCGTGGTCAGGACTGACTGGATAAGATGAGGATGGATTCAAAGACAGAAATGAGTTTTCGTATCAACGTGAAACAAGTGCAAAAATAGAATTTAGTTGTCTCTCTATGTTAAAAGGACAAGGTTTGGGTTTGGGTTTAGGGTTTGGGTTTTTCTTTCATCAGTCTGCTCTGTCCATCATGAGAGATTAGATTAGATTAGGAAAGGTTTCTTCCTTTATCTTTAAGGAGAGAAGGAAGGAAAGAAAGAAAGAGAGAGAGAGAGAGAGAGAGAGAGAGAGAGAAGGAAGGAAGGAAGGAAGGAAGGAAGGAAGGAAGAAAGGAAGGAAGGAAGGAAGGAAGGAAGGAAGGAAGGAAGGAAGGAAGGAAGGAAGGAAGGAAGGAAAAGGAAGCAAGAAAGAAAAGCTTATGCCTTGTCAAAAGTCATCACTTATTTTCTAGGTTGCCGTTATCAGGTCTCGGAGGACTCACATCAGCTTAGTCCTCTCGAGATTCAAAGAACCAGGTGTGGCTCGGAACTGAAGAAGAAGCTTCTCTCTCTGCCTAGCAAGTCTCTCCTTGGGATGTCGGTGACCTGGCTAGCGAAGCACTGTTTCACAGTGACCTATATCCGATTAAGTGCTTTACAACCTTTTGGATATTTTGGACACACTTGCCCCCCGGTTGAAGGACAGGTGAAGTCCTTTGGACTTAGAACGCACTTTGAGTTAGGATGCAGGAGGAGAGGGCCCTCGAAATAGCCCAAAAATGTGTTCTCTCTCCTGAGAAACGAGAGAGATGAAACTGAGTACGTTTCTTGGAGAGCTTCGATGACACGGGAAGCGTCGTCAAAGAGGAAGGAACAACGTGAAGTCTACTTTGGCTTGTGTCTGTACACCGATGTGTTCTAACTGTTCCAGACA
This sequence comes from Pseudorca crassidens, assembly GCF_039906515.1. Classification (NCBI taxonomy): domain Eukaryota; kingdom Metazoa; phylum Chordata; class Mammalia; order Artiodactyla; family Delphinidae; genus Pseudorca; species Pseudorca crassidens. The sequence continues at coordinate 830,475 of NW_027136324.1, forward strand.
TGATGGGATGTTTCTTCCTGGAAGTCTTCTCTGCCCTGGCATAAAGGGTTGTCTGTCGTCGTCAAAATGGAGGCTCACACGAAAGGGACGGAACCCAGTATCAGGGAGGTGTTCTAACCGACGTTCACGCCAAGGCAGCAACAACAGCCTGTTGAAAGGTGGTGGGGGTGGCGGGGCACACGTGGATCGAGTCCATTCTGTCCTGTCAACAGCCGGTCGGGGCTATGGCAGACGGGAGACGGCGGCCCGGCCGGTTGGTTACTCCCTGGCCAACCTCCCCCCTCCCCCACCCCCACACTCCACCTTGCATTCCTTCACCCACCCATGGTGCCTTGAAGATGACCCCAATTGTACATAGACATTGGCGGGAAGATTTCTACAGTCTACCGGCAACGTCTGACCTGTCATGCTTGTAACCCTGGGGGGGGGGGGGGTGGGGGGTGGGAACTATTTTTCTCTCTGGAAAGAAAACCTCCTCTCTCTGGACCCTCTGAACCCCAGCCACTGGACTTCATTCCACTGCCACTTAGTAGGGGTCATCCAAACATTCTTGTGGCCGTAGGTATGTCTTCCGTGTGGGTTGAAGTCTTCCCTCACTCACTGCAAGCCTGATGTCCTCACCGTGGCACAGAGACTGTTAAAAAAACAAAATGTGTTTGCCACTTGGGGTCTACCTTCCACAGCCTCCCCTGTGATCAGATCACGGCACCCGCTTCGCTGGGCAAATCCTACAATCCTTCACAGAAGCTCTTGCAAACTTTTTGGAACCGTCACTCGTCCAGTCACGCTCGATCATCAGGCAAGGTCGGCAGAAGAACTGATGAACAGGATGATAATGTGTATGACTACTTGTGTAAAGTAGGACGGATTGGGGAAGCGGGGGATAACTTAGGGGGTTGGGATGACCATGTACACATGACTGTACATAAAATCGGTAATCAACAAGCAAGCGCCTCCTACTATATAGCACAGGAAACTCTACTCAATACTTTGTAATAAACCTATGAGAGAAAAGAATGTGAAAAAAAAAAAAACCCTACGTAAAATACCTTTATATATATATATATATATATATATATATATATATATATACACACATATATATACATATACACACACACACACGTATGTAGGTATATGTATATACATGTATGTATGTATATATATGTATATGTATATATGGAGGGGGGGAGAGAGAGAGAGAGAGAGAGACAGAGAGAGACAGAGACAGAGGCAGAGACACTGAGACAGAGAGAGACAGAGAGAAAGAAGAGACAGAGAGACAGAGGGATTAGGACTGATTCTTAAATCTTTTGTTTTCCAGGTACAAGGAAAAACAAAAACAAACCAACAAAACCCAATTTTCTTTTTTCTTTTTTCTTTTTTTTTATTTTTAAAGATGGACCTCCATTTGGTAACTTATACCTCTGTCAGCAGGATGGAATCACTGATCTTTTTCTCCCTACCTTCCTTAATTCAGAAACTCTCAGTGAGGCTTCTTATTTCCTTGGCAACCGAGTTATTTGCATACGTTACTTGGAGGCCAAAATTATGTTTCCATAAAACGGGGATACTCACTTGTGGATATGAAGTTCTGGAGCTACTCGTTTCCCTTAGGGTGTTGTTCTTAACCTGAAAACTGGACTGCATCCCGAAGTTTTTTGAGTTCCCTCCAATATCTGGCTACGACTCTCCCCATGAACGTTTGCCATTTTCTCCCACCCTTTTGACTTGGCCTCACTGAGAACTAAAATGGCCCTTTGCCTGAAGCTCTGCAAACGGAAGCTAGAGAACTTGACGAAACGGCCACAACGGCTCCTATGGAAACAATCCTCGTGCCTGTTTCTTTGAGAGCCACTCCGAAATTTGAACCAAACACCCGACGACATCATCAGAGGTGTTGCAGACTTCTAAAGTTGCTTCGACCCTGACATCTAGAAATCTCCTACTTCACTCACTCACTCACTCACTCACTCACTCACACACACACACACACACACACACACACACACACACACACACACACATCCCTACACACACGAGTCACCAGCTCAGCTTTAATATGTTCCAAGGAACTTTCAGAGGAGGGAACTCTTGGGCTCCAGAGTAGGCCGCCCCAAAATCTGCCTCCATGCTCTATTGATTATTTTGAATTCAAGTGACTTAAGAACCGGCCAGCACAAGAGGGACACACTGGCCCGCCTTTCTGTCCTCCTGCGGAGGAAGATCTCAAGTGAAGACATCTGCTTCCATGCATGTCCATGATTCTCAAATGGTGTAGTGGGGTTTCCTGGGTTAGGAAAAGGAGGGGACATCTTTTGCCTGGAAAAAAAGGCCTGTTTCTCACACAACCTCCTCCCATCCCTTACCTCTCTCCCTCCTTCCCTCCCTGCAGTTTGGAGGGGACAGCCTAAGGGTGGGGAAATTGGGGAAAGAAAAAAGACAAAGCCATTCATTAAAGAGAAGCTCGAGGCAAAGTCAAAGGCTCCGACTTGACCGGAGAGCTTTCTGCATTTGAATGGAGCGATTGAACGAGGCCCTGCCGAATGAATCGTCCGGACCTCCCCTCCCCTCCCCCGCTCCTGGCAAAGGTCAGTCCAGGGGACTTAGGAAGGAGCTCTGGAGAAGGAACGGGGGTGGGGGTGGGGGTGGGGGCGGGACCAACAGACAATAGCCGCTGCCTGCCTGCCTGCCTGCCTGCCTGCCGGGCTGAGGCCTGAGGCCTGAGGCCTGAGGCCTGAGGGTCACCACGCTGGCTCTTGCAACACAATCCCTTCCAGGAAACTGCTGTGATGACTGTTTGGCAGTGAAGGATCAACTCTGAACTCTCTTGGCCTATTTCTGCAAAAGGCCCGAGCCTCAGCTACGACAGATTCTCTGGGTTTCTTGGCACAGGGACTGACCCGCACCCTCCCGTCCTGTCAGATCCTCCTTTGTACACACGCCTCCACTCACTGGAAGGGTTCTTTGGCCTCGTCCAGAAAACGAACATACAAAAAGAAACCCACAAACAAGACTGAAATGATGTGTTGGTAGTTATGGGAAAGAAACCTGCTCCTCTCACACACCTGAGGGCAGGAAGCGAAGGCAGGTTCTCGGCCGGAGGGGGACGGGGTGAACCGAGGTCGGTCAGCGCCCCCCTCCCCCCGCTTCTCTCCCGGGTGACGTGGGCCCCCCTTCCCCGCCTCTCTCTGCGCCCCCCATCCCCACCCCGCCCTGGTTCTGATATTTCACTCGGGAAACTTCTCTAGGCCGGCCGAGATGCCAGCTTGCTGTCCTGCCGTTTCATGTCCATCTCTATCAGCCATGTCCAAAAGGCACGGGAAATCATGGACAGCAGATAGCGCACCCAGAGTTGTGTGTGTGTGTGTGTGTGTGTGTGTGTGTGTGTGTGTGTGTGTGTGTGTGTGTGTGTTTGCTGGGGTTTCTGTCTGCGTGTGTGTTTGCTTTTGGTTTGGCTTTTTTTTTTTTTTTCTTCGATAAACTCGCCCCATTTGGGAGTCGGGTGGAACACGGCGGGTGTCTCCTGGCCTGCCGCCCTAACAAACCCCAAAGAGACTCATTTTGGGGTCTCGGCCAGCCAGGTCCCCTTTCTTGGAATTCTGGTTTCATAAATCCGTCTCGTGTCCATGGAATTCTCAGGTCCAGCCATCGACCCTAAGGACGGGGAGGGAAGGTTTTGTCCCGGGGACATCTTCCTTCCTTGCCCGCCTCCTCGGGGTTCCGGACGCTTCGGTATGCTGACGTGCCGTGCCCTCCTCAGCTCCACCCCGACCCCCACCCCAACCCCCCAACCCCCCACCCCCCCGTTTTTGGGAACTCTGTGAACAGGGGTGGTGTTTTTCACAGCCAAACACACTCTCACCGTAAGACCCGGCCCTCGGAGGACTCCTTGCTATGAATGGACCCGAGGTGACGCGGGGAGTCGAACGGCTGAGGTCCACGCAGAAACCTGCACGCGGACCTTGACAGTGGCTGTTTTATTCCTCACTGCCAAGAACTCTCTCGGAGGTGACCGAGACATGTCTTTCAGGAGGTGAATGGACACGTACGTAGCCTGGGGACGAGCCGTAGGTAACATGCTTTCTCGGAAGAGAAAAACCATGGACGGGATGAACAGGTCAGCGGGGTGGTGGTGGATGGTGGATGAATAGGCGGAGGGCAGAGGACGTTTAAGGCAGGGAAACTCTCCAAAGTTAGGATCCTGATGGTATGAAAGCAAACGTTTTGCATAGGGCACTACCTGAGATGGGGTGAATCGAAGGGACCTACCTCTATGGGCCACCACCCCCTCCTCCCCACCATGAAAGCGCCCCAAGCAAGCCTGCTCTTTTTACCCCAGTTGAAGACCCTTGCTAAAGCCAGAAGGCAAAAAATGACCATGAGAAATCTGACCAGCCGTCGCTTGGGACAAGAGTGAGGCCAATGAATCCAGTGAAAAGTTGACAGAGGGGCCTGGGTCCCTCGGCTCGACCCCTTCACGGAGAAGCCAAAGCCTTTTACGCAGGGATGAGCTTTGACACACCTAGGTTTCTTCGGCCAGTGCGACGTTCATGAAACACGCTAAAGGAAAATGATCGATCGATGTGTTTGCCGTCTGCCTGAGCGCACGCGATACGAAATAGAAACCGGGGGAGGGGGTGTGTGCTGACGTTCGGGGTCTAATGGGAGAAACCTTGGAGGGTTTTTGCCCTTAGGGTGCCTTGGTCTGGGGTTGACTTGTGTGCGCTGAGAACGAGGGCCGTTATTGAAGACCCTGTGCAGATTTTGGACACCATGATCCATGGAACCCTGAAGTTTTTGGAACCTAGAAATCTTTGGTCCTGCATTTGAGTTGGGAAATCTTCTCCTTGACAGAAAGAAGCACACAGGAGGAGGAGGAAGGAGGAGGAGGAAGGAGGAGGACGAGGACGAGGACGAGGAGGACGAGGAGGACGAGGAGGACGAGGACGAGGACGAGGACGAGGACGAGGACGAGGACGAGGATGGAGGACGACGAGGAGGAGGGACGAGGACGGGGACAAGGTGGAGGAGGAGGACGAGAGGAGGACGAGGAGGACGAGGAGGGGAAATGGAACTGCATGATGAGCAGATCAGGCTTTTCGATGTCAGCAAGGCACCCGCCGCCCCAGTTCTCTGGGTGAACTGTCTTGATCTTGCACATCTCCTACCAGCCTCCGAAATGTGAACACAGCCTGCGATGGCCTGACTGAGACTAAGGCCAGTGGACTGGGATGAGGTAGACCCTGAAACCAAAGGGAAGGAAAAAAAAAAAAAAAGAAAGAAAGAAAAAACAGAAAAGCCAAAACGGAAAACAAACAAACAAACAAAAAAACGGAAACAAACAAACAAACAAAAAAACCCCAAAAAATAACAACGGGGGAGGGGAGGGGGAAGTGGTCTCTTTAAGAATACAAACCGGTGGAAGGGCTCCCTCACCCAAACACTAATTCGCCGTCTCCTTCGGGACCAACACGAATCTTAAAAGTCTTTCCCCACAGATAATAAAAAGCCTTAGCCATCGGAGGAAATAAACGTCACCTATTCCAACGGTTCTTTATAAATAAGCAAGAGAGCGAATTTTCGATTGCACTACCTGCTTCGTGGCTGACTAAAAGTTTTTAAATGAAAGCTATGAAATCTCTGGTCATGTCGATCTCTAGGTAGGTAGGTAGGTAGGTAGGTAGGTACGTACGTACGTACGTACGTACGTACGCACGCATGAGACAGACCTACAGACATTTTGGAAAAGGACTGGGGAGTGGCCTAGGGCCAAACAGGCCTTGCCAGCTAAAGAACAGAGGCCCTGGGGGCCTGAGTCTCAGACACACACCCGCCCACCCACCCACACCCACCCACCCACCCACGTACACACGCGCGCGCGCGCTGCGCGCACACACACACACACACACACACACACACACACACACACACGAGGCTCTCGGGAGTAAAAGATTAACTTTACCTCTGTTGACACCACGACTATACCTAGTTGTCCCAAGACGAGGAGCTCCACTGTACATTTAACCCTTATCTGTTCCTGTGCTTTCTTGCAGAAAATTCTCATGTGCTTCTTTCCCCTCGTGGAAGCGCTTGCTATTCCCCATAGGTAGCCACCGTGCAACCAGCTGCTGCAGATCCGAGAATTTGGAGGATTCCTGGAAAGGATCGGTGATCCCGAGACAAACTCTCCCTTCCGTGATCAGAGCAACTCGGGGCGGTGTCTCTCCCCCCCAACCCCCCCCCCGCCCCCCCCACCGCCTTCTCCCTTGTGTACCAGCTATCTCTTTTAATAAAATAATAGTAATGATAATGATAATAATAATAATAAAATAAATTTAAAAAAAAGTTTTGCTTTGCTGACCTTAGAGTCTTGTGGAAGCGATCTTCGTTTCTATGGCACTGCTGTGCAAGAATCTGGGAAGGCCCTGGTAACAGGTATGTCTGTAGCTACCTTCTAGAGCTGGCCTGTTCCTACGTACGGATCCGAGTGCCACAATTAACTTGGGAAAGAGCTCTCTTGAAGGGCTTAGGAGGAAGCACTCCCGAATTATTCAGTCTACTAGAGAGGGACCCAAAGGGTTTTGCAAGTTCACGTGATCTAGGATGAACCCTCCGGCTGAGAATAGCCAGGGTCAACGTATGGGTTTTATGAAACTAGGCATGTCTTTGGGGTGATCGGCATTCGAGGTCATCCTTTTCTTCTATCTACGTCGACCCCAAATCCAATAAGTTCACGGGAGTGAACCAAGTTCGTCAGCAAGGAAAAGAACTTGGGGATGATGGCTGACACCGTCTAAAGTCTCAGGAAATGTTCACGGGTCATCTCGTCGTCATGGGATTTAGAACAAGTGATGTCGATAGCTCTAGGTGGAGGAACTCCTTAAGAAAGGTTATGTTTTTTGGTATGTCTACTTAAAAACAGTTTCTCCCAGACCTTTTGGGTCACTTTAGGAACTTTAGTGTTGGTGTAAGCGGAATGATGGGGAGGGAATTCGTGGAACGTCTAGATCGTTTCCAAAGATGACCTACGGAAACGTTCGTGGCTCAACAAGTCTCAGTGGACCTACGTCGGTCTCCTTATTACAGAAAGACTAAAGATGTTCCGATGTATGAGTCCACACCTCTAGCATCACTTTGGGGAAAAAACATTTTAAAAAAGTGATGCTGCGTGAAAATGTACGCTTCTAGGCGTGATGAAATGGAATCATCCATTTGCCGGTCCAGAAACACTGGTGTCACAGACCCCGTTCACCATGGCTTCCTAGTTCCTGTTCGTGACCGATTCAGGTTTCTAAGCGTTCCGAATTCTTATTGTCTTTTTTTTTCTTTTCCTCTCCATTCTTGTCTCAAAGAACTGTACGTTCCAAAAATATTTTTTTTTACCTACCAAATCATAGATTGTCTGTTTGTTCCAAAAACTTTTAGGTTGAGAGATTTTTTCTTTCTTTCTTTCTTTCTTTCTTTCTTTCTTTCTTTCTTTCTTTCTTTCTTTCCTTTCTTTCTTTCTTTCTTTCTTCCTTCCTTTCTTTCTTTCTTTCTTTCTTTCTTTCTTTCTATCTATCTTTCTTTCTATCTTTCTTTTTCTTTCTTTCTTTCTTTCTTTCTTTCTTTCTTTCTTTCTTTTCTCTCTCTCTCTTTCTCTTTCCCTCTTTCTCTCTTTCTTTCTTTCTTTCTCTCTCTCTTTCTTTCTGTCTTTCTCTCTCTTTCGCTCTTTCCCTCTCTCTTTCTCTCTATCTCTTTCTCTCTCTTTCGCTCTCTTTCTTTCGCTCGGTCTCTCTTTCTCTCTCTCTTCCTTTCTCTCTTTCACTCTTTCTCTCTCTCTTTTGCTCTTTCCCTTTCTCTTTCTCTCTCTCTCTCTTTCTTTCTCTCTTTCTCTTTCTCTCTCTCTTTCTCTCTCTCTTTCTTTCTCTCTTTCGCTCTTTCCCTCTCTTCCTCTCTCTTTCTTTCTCTTTCTCTTTCTCTCTCTCTCTTTTGCTCTCTCTTTCTCTCTCTCTCTTTCTCTCTCTCTTTCTCTCTCTTTCTTTCTCTCTCTCTCTCTTTCTTTCTGTTTCTTTCTCTCTCTTTCTTTCTCTCTCGCTCTCTTTCTTTCTCTCTCTTTCTTTCTCTCTTTCTCTTTTTCTTTCTTTCTTTCTCTCTCTCTTTCTTTCTCTCTGTCTCTGTCTCTCTCTCTCCCCCTCTGTCTCTCTGTCTCTCCCTCCCTCTCCCTCTCCCTCCCCTCTCCCTCTCCCACTCCCACTCCAACTCTCACTCTCACTCTCTCTGTCTCTCTCTCTCTCTCCCCTCTGTCTCTCTGTCCCTCCCTCTGCCTCTCCCTCTCCCTCCCCCTCTCCCTCTCCCTCTCCCACTCCCACTCCCACTCTCACTCCCACTCCCACTCCCACTCTCTCTCTCTTTCTTTCTGTCTTTCTTTCTTTCTTTCTTTCTTTCTTTCTTTCTTTCTTTCTTACTTTCTTCCTTCCTTCCTTCTTTCCTTTCCTTTCCTTTCGTTTCCTTTCCTTTCCTTTCGTTTCCTTTCGTTTCCTTTCGTTTCCTTTCCTTTCCTTTCGTTTCCTTTCCTTTCCTTTCCTTTCCTTTCCTTTCCTTTTCTTTCCTTTCCTTTCCTTTTCTCTTCTCTTCTCTTCTCGTCTCTTCTTTTCTTTATTTTCCCTAACGAAAAGGTTCAGTTTGGGCCTCCAGTTCACTTTCCTCGCTGGGTTGCTTGTTTTCTGGAAGCTGAGTGGTGAGAGGCCTTGGTCTGTTTTGGATAGGCTCCCCTTACGGGATGTGCTTGGGCTTGTCCTAGGCCTTTATACGTCCACGTATACCTGTGCCACAAGCACACGCGATGCACGTACGTATACTATACGTGCACGCTTTTTCCTTTGTTTTGAAGGCCAGAGTAGTTGTACGGCTTGACTTCTTCGCTGGTATGGTTTGTCGTGGTCTCGGTGGGGCTACAGTCCGTTGTCGATACTTACCGCATTCCACACACACACACACACACACACGCACACGCACACGCACACGCACACGCACACGCTCGCACTCGGGGTGTTGCATTGAGTAGATGTGCCCGAACTCAGTTTCTTTAGTGGATGGCTATGGACTCCACCCTCGCCCCCCCTCCGCCCCCCCACCCGCCCGCATTCCCCCGAGCCCCGCCTCCCCCATCCCCCACCCCCACGCCCACCCCCGCCCGTGGACTGTGGTCAGTCCATTTTGAAATCCATGTTTTCTCGTGACCGCGGGTGCGTTTTCCCCACCCACGCACCCATGTGTTGTCTTTGGACTTTGTCGCCGTCCGGGCAGAGATAGTTGTTTGTTTCCGCTTGTATGTGTGGGGTCGGAGGGTATCCTTCCTTTCCTTTCTAGGTTCTGGGCTTTGCGTGTCTGCTTCCGACAGACCTCCACCGTTCGAGAGAGGATGAATTCCTGCGTTGTTCTCTGAGTGCTTGCCTGGTTTCGGTTTGCCAGTCCCCGCCTTCCCTCCCTCCCTCCCTCCCTCCCTCCCTCCCTCCGTCCGGGCAGCCGGGGATCTTGCTCGTGACCCTCTGGGCACCCCGTGCCGGCCGCCCCGGGCCCCGCCGGCGTCTCCGTGGGATTTGCCCCCGCCGAGGAGTCGCGTGGGGAGCGCGTTTCCTTCGAGGCGGCCTCCCGGCGACGTCTTCCCAGCTTCCCCGGCCACCCCCCCCCCCCCCCCCCGTCTGCTGCCGGGGTCGCGCCGTGTCGTGCCGTCCCGGGAGCTAGCTCCGAGACGGACGCCTCGGGGCCGCGCCAGACGCCCGCCGGCTCGCCCCGGCGGGCCGAGCTCGGGCGTTTGGGCGGCCCGGCGCTGCTGCATCCTCGGTGGCCGGCCGGCGACAGGGAACCCGGCCCGGGGACGTTGGAGCCGTTGTCGGGAGCCACCTGGCGGCCGCTTTTATATTGTCCCTTGTCTCTGGAGCTTCGGCGACCTTCGTGAGGGCTGTGACTCGGCCGCCGGGCCCGAGGCAGAGTTCCGGGAGCCGGGCGACGCTGGCGGTGACTGTCCCGGTGGGGCCCAGGCGTGGGCGCCTCCTGCTGTCGCTTGAGATTGGGCGTGCAGGCCTATGAGGGTGTGACTGTCGCCGCGCTCTCGAGCCGGTCTGTGGGGCCGCCTGGCCTGGTCGACCAGCATCCGGCCGCGGGGACCGACCCGGCCACCCGACCCTCCTTCCTTCCTTCCCTCCCTCCCCCCCCCCCCACCGCCCGGTCCCCACAGCGCCCCGCTCCGGAGGTGGGGACCGGCCCGTGCCCGTGCCCGTGCGTTTAGGCCGGTGGAGGGCGCGACGGGCTCGTTGGCGGGCGCGCGTGGGTCCCGGTGGTCGGATTCTTTCTGACCGATGCTTTTCCGAGTCGGACTCCGGAGGTGGGGACCGGGCTGGGCCGCGAGGGGTGACCCGGAGAGAGAGGCCCGGGCCCGGGTGCGGTCCCTCGTGGGCTCCGGTCGCCTGGGAGGTGCCTCCGTGCGAAAATGTTTCCAAGTCCCCCTGGGTCCGGGGACGCGGACGGGCCGGGACCTGCTCGCGCGGGTGGCCGGGGAGGGCGCACCCGGCCCTTTAGCGGGCCCACGTGGGTCCCGGTCGGCGGACGCGACTTTTTCTCACCCTCCCCCGCCCCCTCCTCCACCGCGAGTCCCGGCCGGGGTGGGGGTGGCGGTGGGGACCGGCCCGAGTCGTACTGGGTGGCCCGGATAGGGCGGCCTGGGCCCGGGCGCGGTCCCTCGTGGGCCCCGCTCGTCAGAGGCGGCAGAGTGGGATAGTTCCTTTTCTGTAACCAAGTCTTCGCCCGGGGACTCGGAGGGACGGCGGTACGGTACCTGCTCGCGCGGGCGATCCGGGGAGGGCGACCCCGGCCCGCTCGCTGCCTCTGCCACGTTTTCCCGCCCCGCCCCGCTCCACTCTGCCGCCCCCCCCCCCCCCCCCCCGCTCCTCGGGTCGACCAGATGGCCCCGAGAGAGCTCCGGGGCTGCTGTGGATGGGGAAGTGTTGGGGAGAGGTAGCCGGGCCGAGGTCCCGGGGAGCCCCCCCGAGGTTCGTGGATGGGCCCCGCTGCCGGGCGCCGTGATTTTTTTCGCCTGAAATGGGCCTTTTTTACCACCAGATAGGTGCTGACACGGTCTCCTCTGGCATCTCTCGCTGGGGGTTCTGGGACTCTGGACGCGCGCAGGGCGCTGGGCTTTGGACCGCCGTCCGGCGCCCGAACCGGCCCTTGCCACTTGAGCCGCCCGCTTGGGCCTGCGCGCCGGCTCTCGTGTGTGCGCCCGGCTGACCCGACCCGCGGTGCCGCCTCCGGTCTCTGGCTCACCCGAGGGCGGCGGGGCGAGGTGGTGCGTGGGTCTTCTACCCCGTGTGACTCCCCTTCCCCGCCGCAGGCACCCGGTGGTGGCTGAGACGACCCCAACCCGCAGGCTCCGTGCCACGTGTCAGGCGTTCTCCTCGCGGGGTCGTCGGCCACTGTTGCCCGAGAAGGCAAGAGGGAGCGAAGGGGGGGGCTGGGTGCCGGCTGAGGCTGAAGCAGGCTCCTCCGGTGAGGGTCCTCGCCGTGCCCCTCCTCCCTCGGGGCCCTCGTGGCCCCTGGCTCTCTGGATTGACTGATCGATGTGGTGATGTCGCGCTCTCCTGGGCCGGGCCTTAAGTCGCGCCAGACGAGGGACGGACGTTCTTGGCGAACGGGACCGCTCTTCTCGTTCTGTCCGCGGGCCCCTCGCCTCTCTTGTCACGCCCTGCCGGCCTGCCGAGGGGTGTGTGGGAGGCAGGGGTGGTGGTCTCCGGCCCTGACCTGCGGTCTCCCGCCTCCTGCCTCATGGCGTGGGCGGGGCCGTGGTCCTCGGACGCAGCAGACGCTCTCGCTTCGCCTCCTTGGCGTGTGCCTCGCGGGCGGTCCTCCCCGCGTCGGTGGGGGCCGTCCCGCCGCTGCGCCGCGCGCCCGCTGCCGGCGCGTGAGCGTGACTTGCTCGGTCCTCTGTGGTGCCCCTGGAGCGCTCCAGGTCGTCCCTCAGGCGCGCGAGGCCGAGCGGTGGTGTC
>NW_027136324.1:847500-850000 GCF_039906515.1 Pseudorca crassidens
AGGAGGAGGGGTCCGGGGTTTGGCCGGGCCCGGCCTCCCACGCGTGCCTCCGTCCCCGGTGCCGGTCACGCCCAACCCCGTTCGCGACCGCCCCACACCCCGCGCGGAGCCTCCGGTGCGTCTCGGGGTGGGTGGCGCGGCGGTGGCGTGGCGGTGGCGGCTCCCCCTGGGGGGGCCGCCCGCCCGCCCGCCTGCCCGCCCGTCGCCTTCCCGCCGCCGGCCCTGGGCCGGTTCCCCGCCGGTCGGTCGTCGGTCCTCCGCTCCGTGCCCTCCGCCCCCTCGGCGGGCGCCTCTTTACCTGTGTCCCGAGCCCCGGGACCTCGCCTCCCTCCGTCGTCCGTCCGGCTCTCTCTCGCTCTCTCTCTCTCTTTCGCGCCCTCCCTCCCCGTGCGCCCCCTGCCCGCGCTCGCCACCCGCTTCCCGTCGAAGCTCCCCTTACGCCCTCGGTGGCGACAAGGGGTGCCCCGGGAACGCGGGCGCGGGCCGGGCTAGGGCCACGGGGGCCGGGGGTTTGGGGTTCAGGAGCAGAGAGGGCCGCGTCCGGGCGCGAGCGTGGGGAAGGTCTCCGCCCGGTTTCGGGGACACGGGTGTGGGGGCGTCGTCGGGCGGTGGCCGTGGTGTCTCGTGTGGCGGTCGGCCCGGATCCCCGGCCGGGGTCCCGCGTCACGGGCCGGTAGCGCCGAGGCCCCCGCGTGTTGCGGGCGGCCGCGGGCGGAGAAGCGTGTCGGTCGGTGTCGGGGCGGCGGTGAGCGTGGGGGCGCCCCGCGCCCAGCCCCACCCCCCACGCCTCGCCCGCCTCCCCCCTCTCCAGGTACCTAGCGCGTCCCGGCGCGGAGGTTTAAAGACCCATGGGGGGTCGCCCGTCCGCCTTGGGGTCGGGGCGGTCGGGCCCGCGGGGAGTCGGGAGGCCCCTCCCTTCTCCCCCAGGCTCCGCTTCACCCCCCCCCCACCGGCACCTCACCGCACACGGGGCCGGGGCGCCGCGCTGCCGCGGCGCCGCCGGTCCACCCCGCCGCGGCCGTCGGGAGGGGGCTACCCGGCGGCCGTGGTGCGGGCCGGGGCCGTGCGCCGCGCGCCTGCGCGCCCCGCGTCCCCTGTGTGTGTGTGTTGCGCGCACGGTCGGGTTGGGGGGGGCAGGTGGGAACCCCCCGGGCGCCTGTGGGGTGTCCGAGCCCGCCCCGCCCGCGGGGTCGGTGCCGGGCGCCCCGTGGTGAAACCCTCCGGCCCCCTCCGGTCTGCTTGTTTTCTGTCTGACTTGGCCGGCCAGAGGCAGCCCCTCCGGGGGAAGGTGCCGTGCCACCGGCGGGGACCCCCCCCGCCGAAACCCAGAGAAACCAAAACTCGTACGACTCTTAGCGGTGGATCACTCGGCTCGTGCGTCGATGAAGAACGCAGCTAGCTGCGAGAATTAATGTGAATTGCAGGACACATTGATCATCGACACTTCGAACGCACTTGCGGCCCCGGGTTCCTCCCGGGGCTACGCCTGTCTGAGCGTCGCTTGACGATCAATCGCCCCCCCCGGGGTGTGCGTGCGCGCGCGCGCGCCTTCCCGGGGGTGGCGCGGCTGGGGGTTTGCTCGCAGGGCCGCCGGGGCCCTCCGTCCCCCTAAGTGCAGACGCGGCGCCCCCCGTCCACGGGGGCGCGCTGCCCGCGAGCGGGAAGAGAAGGGGAGAGAGAGAGAGCTCGCGACGAGGCCCTGGCCGCGTGGCCTCCGCGGTCGGTCCCCCTTCGGGAAGCGCCCTCGCGCCGCAAGCGGTCTCTGGGCGCTACCCCCGGGGTGTCGGTGGGCGGGGACGGTCCCGCGCCCTCGCGGCCGGGGCCGGCGGTGGTGGTTGGGCCGCGTCCGTTCCGCCGTCGTACGCCGCCCGCCCCCGGCGGCGTCCCGGCGAGGTCCGGCCCGCCTCCTCCGCGGGGCCCCGACCCGCGCGTCCGGGATCCGTGCCCGCCCCCGCCGCCTCGCCTCGCCGTGTCGGGGCGGGCGTCTCGGGCCGAGGCCGAGTCGTGCGTGCGCGGCCGCGCCCCGGGGATGCGTGCCCCGGCGGCGACCCGCGGGACGCCGCGGCGTCGCCTGCCGCCGCGCGCTTTCCCCCGGGCTGCGGCCGCGCCGCTCGGCGCTTCGTGCACGCTCCCCGAGCCGGCCGGCGGTGGGCGCCTGTCGGTGGTGGGCGGGGGCGCACGGCGTCGTCCGTCCGTCGCTCGTCGTGGCGGGGCCGTCTGGCGGCTGCGTGGAGGCTGTGTGGCGTCGGCGGCGTGAGGGGTGGAGAGGCGGAGAACGGAGACGGGGGGAGAGAGAGGGGAGAGCGAGAGAGGGTTGGGAGTCGGTCGGTTCGGTCGGTCGCGGAAGGAGGCGTGGGAGGAGGGCCCGGCGGTCGGGGGGCGACCGCCGGGTTTTCTCCCCACCGCCTTGCCTTCCGCGCCGCCCGCCGCCCTCTCCCGTCCGCTGCTCCCGCTCCTCCTCCTCCTCGTCCTCCTCGTCGTCCTCTCCCGTCCCCCCACC
>NW_027136324.1:857500-867500 GCF_039906515.1 Pseudorca crassidens
TTAGAAAACTCTCATCTCTGCAAAAAGACAAGCAGTGCTGGCTGGGGCTGGCACATTCTCTTCTTCTCATGGGACTGATGTTGATCTCCATAGCTCAGAAAACACGTGCGAACACTCAGAAGATACCCAAGCACTGTGTCCTTCCTTTACCTGGCTCCCTGTCGCTCACTCTCCGCCTCTGTCTCTGTCTCTGCCACTCGCTGTCTCTTTCTTTCTCCCGGTCTCTCTCTCTCTCTCTCTCTCTCTCTCTCTCTCTCTCTCTCTCTCTCTCTCGCTCTCGCTCTCGCTCTCGCTCTCGCTCTCGCTCTCTTGCTCTCTCTCTCTCTCTCTCTCTCTCTCTCTCTCTCTCTCTCGCGCTCTCTCTCTCTCTCTCTCTCTCTCGCGCTCGCTCTCGCTCTCGCGCTCGCTCTCTCGCGCTCGCGCTCGCTCTCGCGCTCTCCCCCACCCCTGCTCTTCCTCCCCCACTTTATCCCTTTCTTCCCGCCTCCTCTCTTTCTTTCTCTCTGTCTCCCTCTCTGTCTCTCTGTCTCTCTTCTCTCTCTGTCTCTGTCTCTCTGTCTCTGTCTCTCTCCACCCCCCCCGTCTCTCCCTCCCTGTCCCTCCCTGTCTCTCCCTCCCTGTCTCTCCCTCCCTGTCTCTCCCTCCCTCCCTCCCTCCCTCTCTCTTTTTCCTCTCTCTCCCTCTCCTGGCCTCTCCTCCACTTTCTCCCTTCCTCGTTTTCTGTCTCCCTCTCCCTCACCCATCCCCACTCCCCCCCATCCCCGGTCATGGGGCATCCTCATTTTCCATGAGAACTCATGGATTTGGAAGGGATGTTGGACTGATGTTCGCGTGCTACCGGATCCCACTCCCACAGGGATAGCTGCTGCACTGCCTTTGGCAGGCCATGGTGGGTGGGGGTGGTGTCTCTTCTTCTGTATCGGTAGAAATGATTTGAAGAGGAGGCAGGATGGGCATAGGTCCACTGCCTCACACCAAGGCCCTTTGGGAGCATTTCAGTGAATCGGGACAGAACATGTTTCTCCGTGCGGGGAGGGAACCGGAATAGGGCACCCCGAAATGGACCGCTTTGGCACACAGATGAGTTCGAATTGAAGGCGCTTCAGAAACGACGGGTGGGCGACGAGGACGCTCTGCCGCTCTGCCTCTCCCTCTTCTTCCTGACCTGAAAGGAGGACCAAGATCTTCCTCGAGAAGAAGCTCAAGCTCAGAGCCCGCCCTTTCGAGTGACTCCTGGCTTGGGCTTCTCCTGCGTGGGGGTCACGGTGCACGCGTTCCTCAGCCGTGGGTCGCTCTCTTCTCGAGCTGTCTTTTGGGGACAGGGGCCTCTCAGGCAAGAACTCAGAAGGATCGTCGAGGGAACGTCGTTTTTCCTCTCCCACGACTGATGAATGCAGACAGACACACAGGAATCTCGCCCCCCGCTTCCACCCCCGCCCCCCACCCCCCACCCCAAGTGAGAGGAGTCGCCGGACATCCTTGGGGTCACACACAGCCAGCCTCCGTGGCTCTTCTATGTTGCCAGGCTCCCTGGCCTTCACTGCCCCCGCACACCCCCCGTGAAGTTGCATCATCGTTCATAGTGTAAATGCTGTGAGAAGATAAGCTTTTCAAAATAAAATTCTCCCTGTCTTTCCTTCCCAAGAACACCATGAACACCTACTGTCATGTGCAGTGCTTATGGACCCACCTGGAGCAGAGGACCCTCTCCGACAGACACCCTCCCCACCCCACCCCACCCCACCCCACCCCACCCCCAGGAACTCACTTGCTCCGAGTCATCGAGGAGAGGGTGTCTGGTTCCGTGTCTTAAATGGGTGGGCCAATGACACGTCATCTCCTAGTAAGCCATCGGGTTCACCGGTTCGGGTTCGGGTTCGGTGGCATGAAGTACATTTACGTCCTCCTTGAGTTTGACTTTGAAAGTCTTGGGGCCCTGAGTAGGCCGCCCCCAAACGTGCCTCCGTGGCATAGAGAAGTTTTGGAATTAGACTGACAACACCACGAGAGGGACGCTCTGACTCTCTTTTACTTCTCCCCTCTGAAATCAGGAAGAAAATCTCTCACGTGAAAGGGGAGGGGGGCGGGAGGTGTAGACACCATGACGAACTGAACCGCCCTCATGTCTCATGAAATGTTCACGAATCATCTAAGTAGGACTGCTCCTAACGAATAGAGGGCATAGATGTTAACGAGATAAGAATGTTTAAGGGGAACTCTCCCCCCAATGATTGTTTTCCATAGGCCGACTTCAAGACTTTCCAACATCTCTGGTCATCTCTAGGCTTAGAGGTTGGCTAAGTGCCATTGGCAGGGTGAAATCTCAGCGAGTGTCTACATCACCTCCACATAAGATAAAATACTGAAATGTTCATGGCTCCACAAGTCTAAGGGTCTCCCTGCTTTGGACCTCTTACGGAGGAGAGACTGAGCATGTTTGGTTCCATGCCTAGATAGATCTTGTGCTTTAGGGAAAGAGTGTACTCGGTAGGAGCCTAGACTTCTACAAAGTATTCCATATTCACACTGTTCACTGTGGTTGGCTTCCTTACTTTCACTGACTGACTGAAGAAAAAAAAAAAAAAAAAACAGACAGTGTCCAAGGACGAGGCATTCCAAAGAAGGAACGGAACGTGTGTGGTCCAAGCTACCTGATGTCGCCATCCTCATGGTAGGAAGAGGACTTTTTTGGGGGAGTGGGGAGGCAAAGTAGAAGATATGCAGATAATGTTTGGGGGAAGGAGAAAGAGATTTTAGTCCTAAAGGTGGTCACTTCTCAATGGAAAAGAAAGAAAACGAGGGACAGGCTAAAAATGGGCACAGACGATTGGAAAAGGTGTGTGAAGAAAATGGTCTTTGGAAAGGAATCGGATCCGTGGTCAGGACTGACTGGATAAGATGAGGATGGATTCAAAGACAGAAATGAGTTTTCGTATCAACGTGAAACAAGTGCAAAAATAGAATTTAGTTGTCTCTCTATGTTAAAAGGACAAGGTTTGGGTTTGGGTTTAGGGTTTGGGTTTTTCTTTCATCAGTCTGCTCTGTCCATCATGAGAGATTAGATTAGATTAGGAAAGGTTTCTTCCTTTATCTTTAAGGAGAGAAGGAAGGAAAGAAAGAAAGAGAGAGAGAGAGAGAGAGAGAGAGAGAGAGAAGGAAGGAAGGAAGGAAGGAAGGAAGGAAGGAAGAAAGGAAGGAAGGAAGGAAGGAAGGAAGGAAGGAAGGAAGGAAGGAAGGAAGGAAGGAAGGAAGGAAGGAAAAGGAAGCAAGAAAGAAAAGCTTATGCCTTGTCAAAAGTCATCACTTATTTTCTAGGTTGCCGTTATCAGGTCTCGGAGGACTCACATCAGCTTAGTCCTCTCGAGATTCAAAGAACCAGGTGTGGCTCGGAACTGAAGAAGAAGCTTCTCTCTCTGCCTAGCAAGTCTCTCCTTGGGATGTCGGTGACCTGGCTAGCGAAGCACTGTTTCACAGTGACCTATATCCGATTAAGTGCTTTACAACCTTTTGGATATTTTGGACACACTTGCCCCCCGGTTGAAGGACAGGTGAAGTCCTTTGGACTTAGAACGCACTTTGAGTTAGGATGCAGGAGGAGAGGGCCCTCGAAATAGCCCAAAAATGTGTTCTCTCTCCTGAGAAACGAGAGAGATGAAACTGAGTACGTTTCTTGGAGAGCTTCGATGACACGGGAAGCGTCGTCAAAGAGGAAGGAACAACGTGAAGTCTACTTTGGCTTGTGTCTGTACACCGATGTGTTCTAACTGTTCCAGACATGATGGGATGTTTCTTCCTGGAAGTCTTCTCTGCCCTGGCATAAAGGGTTGTCTGTCGTCGTCAAAATGGAGGCTCACACGAAAGGGACGGAACCCAGTATCAGGGAGGTGTTCTAACCGACGTTCACGCCAAGGCAGCAACAACAGCCTGTTGAAAGGTGGTGGGGGTGGCGGGGCACACGTGGATCGAGTCCATTCTGTCCTGTCAACAGCCGGTCGGGGCTATGGCAGACGGGAGACGGCGGCCCGGCCGGTTGGTTACTCCCTGGCCAACCTCCCCCCTCCCCCACCCCCACACTCCACCTTGCATTCCTTCACCCACCCATGGTGCCTTGAAGATGACCCCAATTGTACATAGACATTGGCGGGAAGATTTCTACAGTCTACCGGCAACGTCTGACCTGTCATGCTTGTAACCCTGGGGGGGGGGGGGGTGGGGGGTGGGAACTATTTTTCTCTCTGGAAAGAAAACCTCCTCTCTCTGGACCCTCTGAACCCCAGCCACTGGACTTCATTCCACTGCCACTTAGTAGGGGTCATCCAAACATTCTTGTGGCCGTAGGTATGTCTTCCGTGTGGGTTGAAGTCTTCCCTCACTCACTGCAAGCCTGATGTCCTCACCGTGGCACAGAGACTGTTAAAAAAACAAAATGTGTTTGCCACTTGGGGTCTACCTTCCACAGCCTCCCCTGTGATCAGATCACGGCACCCGCTTCGCTGGGCAAATCCTACAATCCTTCACAGAAGCTCTTGCAAACTTTTTGGAACCGTCACTCGTCCAGTCACGCTCGATCATCAGGCAAGGTCGGCAGAACCGATGGAAAGACTGGACTCCAAGTAGAACAAGGATGACTTACACGGGATTGAATGAACTGATGAACAGGATGATAATGTGTATGACTACTTGTGTAAAGTAGGACGGATTGGGGAAGCGGGGGATAACTTAGGGGGTTGGGATGACCATGTACACATGACTGTACATAAAATCGGTAATCAACAAGCAAGCGCCTCCTACTATATAGCACAGGAAACTCTACTCAATACTTTGTAATAAACCTATGAGAGAAAAGAATGTGAAAAAAAAAAAAACCCTACGTAAAATACCTTATATATATATATATATATATATATATATATATATATATATATATATATACATATATACATATACACACACACACGTATGTAGGTATATGTATATACATGTATGTATGTATATATATGTATATGTATATATGGAGGGGGGGAGAGAGAGAGAGAGAGAGAGACAGAGAGAGACAGAGACAGAGGCAGAGACACTGAGACAGAGAGAGACAGAGAGAAAGAAGAGACAGAGAGACAGAGGGATTAGGACTGATTCTTAAATCTTTTGTTTTCCAGGTACAAGGAAAAACAAAAACAAACCAACAAAACCCAATTTTCTTTTTTCTTTTTTCTTTTTTTTTATTTTTAAAGATGGACCTCCATTTGGTAACTTATACCTCTGTCAGCAGGATGGAATCACTGATCTTTTTCTCCCTACCTTCCTTAATTCAGAAACTCTCAGTGAGGCTTCTTATTTCCTTGGCAACCGAGTTATTTGCATACGTTACTTGGAGGCCAAAATTATGTTTCCATAAAACGGGGATACTCACTTGTGGATATGAAGTTCTGGAGCTACTCGTTTCCCTTAGGGTGTTGTTCTTAACCTGAAAACTGGACTGCATCCCGAAGTTTTTTGAGTTCCCTCCAATATCTGGCTACGACTCTCCCCATGAACGTTTGCCATTTTCTCCCACCCTTTTGACTTGGCCTCACTGAGAACTAAAATGGCCCTTTGCCTGAAGCTCTGCAAACGGAAGCTAGAGAACTTGACGAAACGGCCACAACGGCTCCTATGGAAACAATCCTCGTGCCTGTTTCTTTGAGAGCCACTCCGAAATTTGAACCAAACACCCGACGACATCATCAGAGGTGTTGCAGACTTCTAAAGTTGCTTCGACCCTGACATCTAGAAATCTCCTTCACTCACTCACTCACTCACTCACTCACTCACACACACACACACACACACACACATCCCTACACACACGAGTCACCAGCTCAGCTTTAATATGTTCCAAGGAACTTTCAGAGGAGGGAACTCTTGGGCTCCAGAGTAGGCCGCCCCAAAATCTGCCTCCATGCTCTATTGATTATTTTGAATTCAAGTGACTTAAGAACCGGCCAGCACAAGAGGGACACACTGGCCCGCCTTTCTGTCCTCCTGCGGAGGAAGATCTCAAGTGAAGACATCTGCTTCCATGCATGTCCATGATTCTCAAATGGTGTAGTGGGGTTTCCTGGGTTAGGAAAAGGAGGGGACATCTTTTGCCTGGAAAAAAAGGCCTGTTTCTCACACAACCTCCTCCCATCCCTTACCTCTCTCCCTCCTTCCCTCCCTGCAGTTTGGAGGGGACAGCCTAAGGGTGGGGAAATTGGGGAAAGAAAAAAGACAAAGCCATTCATTAAAGAGAAGCTCGAGGCAAAGTCAAAGGCTCCGACTTGACCGGAGAGCTTTCTGCATTTGAATGGAGCGATTGAACGAGGCCCTGCCGAATGAATCGTCCGGACCTCCCCTCCCCTCCCCCGCTCCTGGCAAAGGTCAGTCCAGGGGACTTAGGAAGGAGCTCTGGAGAAGGAACGGGGGTGGGGGTGGGGGTGGGGGCGGGACCAACAGACAATAGCCGCTGCCTGCCTGCCTGCCTGCCTGCCTGCCGGGCTGAGGCCTGAGGCCTGAGGCCTGAGGCCTGAGGGTCACCACGCTGGCTCTTGCAACACAATCCCTTCCAGGAAACTGCTGTGATGACTGTTTGGCAGTGAAGGATCAACTCTGAACTCTCTTGGCCTATTTCTGCAAAAGGCCCGAGCCTCAGCTACGACAGATTCTCTGGGTTTCTTGGCACAGGGACTGACCCGCACCCTCCCGTCCTGTCAGATCCTCCTTTGTACACACGCCTCCACTCACTGGAAGGGTTCTTTGGCCTCGTCCAGAAAACGAACATACAAAAAGAAACCCACAAACAAGACTGAAATGATGTGTTGGTAGTTATGGGAAAGAAACCTGCTCCTCTCACACACCTGAGGGCAGGAAGCGAAGGCAGGTTCTCGGCCGGAGGGGGACGGGGTGAACCGAGGTCGGTCAGCGCCCCCCTCCCCCCGCTTCTCTCCCGGGTGACGTGGGCCCCCCTTCCCCGCCTCTCTCTGCGCCCCCCATCCCCACCCCGCCCTGGTTCTGATATTTCACTCGGGAAACTTCTCTAGGCCGGCCGAGATGCCAGCTTGCTGTCCTGCCGTTTCATGTCCATCTCTATCAGCCATGTCCAAAAGGCACGGGAAATCATGGACAGCAGATAGCGCACCCAGAGTGTGTGTGTGTGTGTGTGTGTGTGTGTGTGTGTGTGTGTGTGTGTGTGTGTGTGTGTGTGTGTGTGTGTTTGCTGGGGTTTCTGTCTGCGTGTGTGTTTGCTTTTGGTTTGGCTTTTTTTTTTTTTTTTCTTCGATAAACTCGCCCCATTTGGGAGTCGGGTGGAACACGGCGGGTGTCTCCTGGCCTGCCGCCCTAACAAACCCCAAAGAGACTCATTTTGGGGTCTCGGCCAGCCAGGTCCCCTTTCTTGGAATTCTGGTTTCATAAATCCGTCTCGTGTCCATGGAATTCTCAGGTCCAGCCATCGACCCTAAGGACGGGGAGGGAAGGTTTTGTCCCGGGGACATCTTCCTTCCTTGCCCGCCTCCTCGGGGTTCCGGACGCTTCGGTATGCTGACGTGCCGTGCCCTCCTCAGCTCCACCCCGACCCCCACCCCAACCCCCCAACCCCCCACCCCCCCGTTTTTGGGAACTCTGTGAACAGGGGTGGTGTTTTTCACAGCCAAACACACTCTCACCGTAAGACCCGGCCCTCGGAGGACTCCTTGCTATGAATGGACCCGAGGTGACGCGGGGAGTCGAACGGCTGAGGTCCACGCAGAAACCTGCACGCGGACCTTGACAGTGGCTGTTTTATTCCTCACTGCCAAGAACTCTCTCGGAGGTGACCGAGACATGTCTTTCAGGAGGTGAATGGACACGTACGTAGCCTGGGGACGAGCCGTAGGTAACATGCTTTCTCGGAAGAGAAAAACCATGGACGGGATGAACAGGTCAGCGGGGTGGTGGTGGATGGTGGATGAATAGGCGGAGGGCAGAGGACGTTTAAGGCAGGGAAACTCTCCAAAGTTAGGATCCTGATGGTATGAAAGCAAACGTTTTGCATAGGGCACTACCTGAGATGGGGTGAATCGAAGGGACCTACCTCTATGGGCCACCACCCCCTCCTCCCCACCATGAAAGCGCCCCAAGCAAGCCTGCTCTTTTTACCCCAGTTGAAGACCCTTGCTAAAGCCAGAAGGCAAAAAATGACCATGAGAAATCTGACCAGCCGTCGCTTGGGACAAGAGTGAGGCCAATGAATCCAGTGAAAAGTTGACAGAGGGGCCTGGGTCCCTCGGCTCGACCCCTTCACGGAGAAGCCAAAGCCTTTTACGCAGGGATGAGCTTTGACACACCTAGGTTTCTTCGGCCAGTGCGACGTTCATGAAACACGCTAAAGGAAAATGATCGATCGATGTGTTTGCCGTCTGCCTGAGCGCACGCGATACGAAATAGAAACCGGGGGAGGGGGTGTGTGCTGACGTTCGGGGTCTAATGGGAGAAACCTTGGAGGGTTTTTGCCCTTAGGGTGCCTTGGTCTGGGGTTGACTTGTGTGCGCTGAGAACGAGGGCCGTTATTGAAGACCCTGTGCAGATTTTGGACACCATGATCCATGGAACCCTGAAGTTTTGGAACCTAGAAATCTTTGGGTCTGCATTTGAGTTGGAAATCTTCTCCTTGACAGAAAGAAGCACACAGGAGGAGGAGGAGGAGGAGGAGGACGAGGACGAGGACGAGGACGAGGAGGACGAGGAGGACGAGGAGGACGAGGACGAGGACGAGGACGAGGACGAGGACGAGGACGAGGAGGAGGACGACGAGGAGGAGGACGAGGACGGGGACGAGGTGGAGGAGGAGGACGAGGAGGACGAGGAGGACGAGGAGGGGAAATGGAACTGCATGATGAGCAGATCAGCTTTTCGATGTCAGCAAGGCACCCGCCGCCCAGTTCTCTGGGTGAACTGTCTTGATCTTGCACATCTCTACCGCCTCCGAAATGTGAACACAGCCTGCGATGGCCTGACTGAGACTAAGGCCAGTGGACTGGATGAGGTAGACCCTGAAACCAAAGGGAAGGAAAAAAAAAAAAAAGAAAGAAAGAAAAAACAGAAAAGCCAAAACGGAAACAAACAAACAAACAAAAAAACCCCAAAAAATAACAACGGGGGAGGGGAGGGGGAAGTGGTCTCTTTAAGAATACAAACCGGTGGAAGGGCTCCCTCACCCAAACACTAATTCGCCGTCTCCTTCGGGACCAACACGAATCTTAAAAGTCTTTCCCCACAGATAATAAAAAGCCTTAGCCATCGGAGGAAATAAACGTCACCTATTCCAACGGTTCTTTATAAATAAGCAAGAGAGCGAATTTTCGATTGCACTACCTGCTTCGTGGCTGACTAAAAGTTTTTAAATGAAAGCTATGAAATCTCTGGTCATGTCGATCTCTAGGTAGGTAGGTAGGTAGGTAGGTAGGTACGTACGTACGTACGTACGTACGTACGCACGCATGAGACAGACCTACAGACATTTTGGAAAAGGACTGGGGAGTGGCCTAGGGCCAAACAGGCCTTGCCAGCTAAAGAACAGAGGCCCTGGGGGCCTGAGTCTCAGACACACACCCGCCCACCCACCCACACCCACCCACCCACCCACGTACACACGCGCGCGCGCGCGCGCGCACACACACACACACACACACACACACACACACACACACACACACGAGGCTCTCGGGAGTAAAAGATTAACTTTACCTCTGTTGACACCACGACTATACCTAGTTGTCCCAAGACGAGGAGCTCCACTGTACATTTAACCCTTATCTGTTCCTGTGCTTTCTTGCAGAAAATTCTCATGTGCTTCTTTCCCCTCGTGGAAGCGCTTGCTATTCCCCATAGGTAGCCACCGTGCAACCAGCTGCTGCAGATCCGAGAATTTGGAGGATTCCTGGAAAGGATCGGTGATCCCGAGACAAACTCTCCCTTCCGTGATCAGAGCAACTCGGGGCGGTGT
>NW_027136324.1:870000-875000 GCF_039906515.1 Pseudorca crassidens
TTTTCTGGAAGCTGAGTGGTGAGAGGCCTTGGTCTGTTTTGGATAGGCTCCCCTTACGGGATGTGCTTGGGCTTGTCCTAGGCCTTTATACGTCCACGTATACCTGTGCCACAAGCACACGCGATGCACGTACGTATACTATACGTGCACGCTTTTTCCTTTGTTTTGAAGGCCAGAGTAGTTGTACGGCTTGACTTCTTCGCTGGTATGGTTTGTCGTGGTCTCGGTGGGGCTACAGTCCGTTGTCGATACTTACCGCATTCCACACACACACACACACACACACGCACACGCACACGCACACGCACACGCACACGCTCGCACTCGGGGTGTTGCATTGAGTAGATGTGCCCGAACTCAGTTTCTTTAGTGGATGGCTATGGACTCCACCCTCGCCCCCCCTCCGCCCCCCCACCCGCCCGCATTCCCCCGAGCCCCGCCTCCCCCATCCCCCACCCCCACGCCCACCCCCGCCCGTGGACTGTGGTCAGTCCATTTTGAAATCCATGTTTTCTCGTGACCGCGGGTGCGTTTTCCCCACCCACGCACCCATGTGTTGTCTTTGGACTTTGTCGCCGTCCGGGCAGAGATAGTTGTTTGTTTCCGCTTGTATGTGTGGGGTCGGAGGGTATCCTTCCTTTCCTTTCTAGGTTCTGGGCTTTGCGTGTCTGCTTCCGACAGACCTCCACCGTTCGAGAGAGGATGAATTCCTGCGTTGTTCTCTGAGTGCTTGCCTGGTTTCGGTTTGCCAGTCCCCGCCTTCCCTCCCTCCCTCCCTCCCTCCCTCCCTCCCTCCGTCCGGGCAGCCGGGGATCTTGCTCGTGACCCTCTGGGCACCCCGTGCCGGCCGCCCCGGGCCCCGCCGGCGTCTCCGTGGGATTTGCCCCCGCCGAGGAGTCGCGTGGGGAGCGCGTTTCCTTCGAGGCGGCCTCCCGGCGACGTCTTCCCAGCTTCCCCGGCCACCCCCCCCCCCCCCCCCGTCTGCTGCCGGGGTCGCGCCGTGTCGTGCCGTCCCGGGAGCTAGCTCCGAGACGGACGCCTCGGGGCCGCGCCAGACGCCCGCCGGCTCGCCCCGGCGGGCCGAGCTCGGGCGTTTGGGCGGCCCGGCGCTGCTGCATCCTCGGTGGCCGGCCGGCGACAGGGAACCCGGCCCGGGGACGTTGGAGCCGTTGTCGGGAGCCACCTGGCGGCCGCTTTTATATTGTCCCTTGTCTCTGGAGCTTCGGCGACCTTCGTGAGGGCTGTGACTCGGCCGCCGGGCCCGAGGCAGAGTTCCGGGAGCCGGGCGACGCTGGCGGTGACTGTCCCGGTGGGGCCCAGGCGTGGGCGCCTCCTGCTGTCGCTTGAGATTGGGCGTGCAGGCCTATGAGGGTGTGACTGTCGCCGCGCTCTCGAGCCGGTCTGTGGGGCCGCCTGGCCTGGTCGACCAGCATCCGGCCGCGGGGACCGACCCGGCCACCCGACCCTCCTTCCTTCCTTCCCTCCCTCCCCCCCCCCCCACCGCCCGGTCCCCACAGCGCCCCGCTCCGGAGGTGGGGACCGGCCCGTGCCCGTGCCCGTGCGTTTAGGCCGGTGGAGGGCGCGACGGGCTCGTTGGCGGGCGCGCGTGGGTCCCGGTGGTCGGATTCTTTCTGACCGATGCTTTTCCGAGTCGGACTCCGGAGGTGGGGACCGGGCTGGGCCGCGAGGGGTGACCCGGAGAGAGAGGCCCGGGCCCGGGTGCGGTCCCTCGTGGGCTCCGGTCGCCTGGGAGGTGCCTCCGTGCGAAAATGTTTCCAAGTCCCCCTGGGTCCGGGGACGCGGACGGGCCGGGACCTGCTCGCGCGGGTGGCCGGGGAGGGCGCACCCGGCCCTTTAGCGGGCCCACGTGGGTCCCGGTCGGCGGACGCGACTTTTTCTCACCCTCCCCCGCCCCCTCCTCCACCGCGAGTCCCGGCCGGGGTGGGGGTGGCGGTGGGGACCGGCCCGAGTCGTACTGGGTGGCCCGGATAGGGCGGCCTGGGCCCGGGCGCGGTCCCTCGTGGGCCCCGCTCGTCAGAGGCGGCAGAGTGGGATAGTTCCTTTTCTGTAACCAAGTCTTCGCCCGGGGACTCGGAGGGACGGCGGTACGGTACCTGCTCGCGCGGGCGATCCGGGGAGGGCGACCCCGGCCCGCTCGCTGCCTCTGCCACGTTTTCCCGCCCCGCCCCGCTCCACTCTGCCGCCCCCCCCCCCCCCCCCCCCGCTCCTCGGGTCGACCAGATGGCCCCGAGAGAGCTCCGGGGCTGCTGTGGATGGGGA
Organism: Pseudorca crassidens; assembly: GCF_039906515.1. NCBI lineage: Eukaryota > Metazoa > Chordata > Mammalia > Artiodactyla > Delphinidae > Pseudorca > Pseudorca crassidens. The sequence continues at coordinate 872,281 of NW_027136324.1, forward strand.
AGTGTTGGGGAGAGGTAGCCGGGCCGAGGTCCCGGGGAGCCCCCCCGAGGTTCGTGGATGGGCCCCGCTGCCGGGCGCCGTGATTTTTTTCGCCTGAAATGGGCCTTTTTTACCACCAGATAGGTGCTGACACGGTCTCCTCTGGCATCTCTCGCTGGGGGTTCTGGGACTCTGGACGCGCGCAGGGCGCTGGGCTTTGGACCGCCGTCCGGCGCCCGAACCGGCCCTTGCCACTTGAGCCGCCCGCTTGGGCCTGCGCGCCGGCTCTCGTGTGTGCGCCCGGCTGACCCGACCCGCGGTGCCGCCTCCGGTCTCTGGCTCACCCGAGGGCGGCGGGGCGAGGTGGTGCGTGGGTCTTCTACCCCGTGTGACTCCCCTTCCCCGCCGCAGGCACCCGGTGGTGGCTGAGACGACCCCAACCCGCAGGCTCCGTGCCACGTGTCAGGCGTTCTCCTCGCGGGGTCGTCGGCCACTGTTGCCCGAGAAGGCAAGAGGGAGCGAAGGGGGGGGCTGGGTGCCGGCTGAGGCTGAAGCAGGCTCCTCCGGTGAGGGTCCTCGCCGTGCCCCTCCTCCCTCGGGGCCCTCGTGGCCCCTGGCTCTCTGGATTGACTGATCGATGTGGTGATGTCGCGCTCTCCTGGGCCGGGCCTTAAGTCGCGCCAGACGAGGGACGGACGTTCTTGGCGAACGGGACCGCTCTTCTCGTTCTGTCCGCGGGCCCCTCGCCTCTCTTGTCACGCCCTGCCGGCCTGCCGAGGGGTGTGTGGGAGGCAGGGGTGGTGGTCTCCGGCCCTGACCTGCGGTCTCCCGCCTCCTGCCTCATGGCGTGGGCGGGGCCGTGGTCCTCGGACGCAGCAGACGCTCTCGCTTCGCCTCCTTGGCGTGTGCCTCGCGGGCGGTCCTCCCCGCGTCGGTGGGGGCCGTCCCGCCGCTGCGCCGCGCGCCCGCTGCCGGCGCGTGAGCGTGACTTGCTCGGTCCTCTGTGGTGCCCCTGGAGCGCTCCAGGTCGTCCCTCAGGCGCGCGAGGCCGAGCGGTGGTGTCGTTCCCTTTTCCCAGCGTGCTCCTCGGGGTCTCCGCCGCGGTGGTGTGTCCCGTGAGTGGCTCTCTTGGGGGGGTCGAGACGGTAAAGGGCGCGGGGGCTTGCCTCTGTTTCTCTCCCTCGGTGGGGGACGGGGGCCTGCCACCTCGTCGCCATCGTCCTCCCACGGTGTGCCGTGGGGGGGACTGACTTCGTGGCCGGGCCGACGCCGCGTGTGCCGCCGCCCCCCACTTGCGTGTGTGTGGGGAGTCGCACACGGGCGTGGGTGCGATCGCGTTGGGCCGGGGCCTGTGAGAAGGGGGCGTCTGTCGCGCTTCTCGGGCGTGCTCCCCCCTTCCGGAGCCCGGTGGACGAGCCTGGGGGGCGGCAGAGGTTGTGCCCCCGAGGCTGTGGCCGCGAACGCTCCAGTGGGCCGTGTGCTTACCCATACCGCAGACCCCCCCCCACCCCTCCCACGGCCAGTCGTGGACTTGGTGGCTCGTGGAGCGCCTCCGTGGGCCCGAAGGGCAGAGACGATGGGTGGGGGATGACGCACCCTCGGTGAGAAAGCCTTCTCTAGCGATCCGAGAGGGAGCCTTGGGGTACCGGACCCCCCAGCCGCTGCCCCTCCCAAGCGTGCAGTGGGCCACGGTGGCCACTGCCAGAGCCACGTGGGTGGCAGAGGCCCTCGCCCTCGCGGGGAGGGCTTGCGCCGGCCCCGCGGTGGGGCCGAGTGCCGCTCTTTGCCTACCGCGGCCCGCGCCTCCCCCCTCTGAGTCGGGGGAGGGTCCCGCCAGGCCGGCGTCCGGCGCGGGGCCGTGTGTGCGCGTGTGTGTGCGCGTGCGGTGACCCGCGCGGTGGCGAGCCCGAGGTGGGGTTCGGGGACGCACGGACGTCCCGACTCCCCAGTCCCGCAGCCGCGAGGAGCCCGTCGCGCCTGCCCTCGCCGCGAGTCGCGGCCGGGGGCGGTGTGTGGGCACGGTGCGGGTCGCCTCGCTCGGGAGCGTTTCCCTGGGGCGCGAGCCCCGGGGGTCGGACTCAGATGAAGGCGGATGTGGCGAGGACGGAGGAGGTTGAGTTTGGGCGGACGGGTCCCTCCGTGTCACGCGGGGGGAAACCGTCGCACACGGGCCCCGGCGGCGGGGCCGGGTCGTGGGAGACCCCCAGGGTGGCCGGGGCCGGCCGGCGTCCCAGGCGTCGTGGGACCGCCCTCGTGTGTGTGGCGGTGGGACCCCGCGCTTGTTTCCCTGGCGGGCCCGGTCGTGCCTCGGCCCTTCCTGTCCCTGGGCGGGCGCCCCTGCGCCCCTGCCCCGCGGCCCTCGCCGCTGTGTGTGTGCGTGCCGCCCCCTCCCCGTGGCCGCCGGCCCTCCCCGGCCCCCAGCCCTCCGTGCCCCTTTCCCCGTCTGGGATTGAGCCGGCCTCGCCCACGTGAGGCTGTCGCCCGCCCCGGCCGCCGCGGCGGGCGGCGTCCCCGGGTGGAGTGCTCACGGTCCCTGAGGCGGGGGAGTCGGGCGCGGCGGCGGAGGCGTGTGTGGCGGGGCACGTGGGGCGGCCGGTGTGCGCGCGGGAGAGTGTTGTTGTCGCGGGGCTGGCCGCGGCTCGTGGGTGTTTGGCGGTGGTGGGCGCGAGCCCCGCGAGGGGGGCACCCTGGTGGGGGGCCGAGGAGGCCAGTCGGCGTCCTGGGTGCCGCGGGACCGCCCC
>NW_027136324.1:887500-905000 GCF_039906515.1 Pseudorca crassidens
GAGGATCGGGTTCGTCATCGTGTCCCCGCCGCCCTGCTGCTCCCGATCCCGATCCCGATGCGGCCCGCTCACTCGACTGCCCGTTGTCGGGCGCCACCTGCCGGTCGGTCGCTTTTTATACGGGCCAAAGAGGTCGACCAGATGGCTGGGCCGGCCTAGGTGGGCGGGGCCAACCTCTGAGTGACGGAGGTATTCGAGTGGGAGCAAGGAGGGCAGGGGATTCTAGATCGTGGGCCGGAGGCCAGGGAGGGGGGCGAGGGATGGTAGCCACTCTAGTCTATTTTTGTTCTTTTTTAATGAACGCTTTTAAAATTGATTGATTGATTGATTGATTGATTGATTGATTGATTGATTGATTCACTCACTCACTCACTCACTCACTCACTCCATTCATTCATTCATTCATTCAATTCCGTGCAGTGGAAGGATGGAGACCTAACCTAACCACTAGACCGCCAGGGAAGCCCTTAGCCACGCTAGCCCTCATCCATGTTTTTCAGGATCATTGAGAATCATTCATCTGACGGGATGGACTGGAGAGATCTTGTCCACGCATACAGGAGAGATCCATTGGAGGTTCCAGAACTTGGGTCTCTTGGCAAGGGCGTATCATGTTTAACATGGAAAGGACTATGCCAACGGTGGTCTCAGAATGAATGGAGTGTGCAAAGAGGTAGAAAGAGAGGTTCCCGACTTGGGGGGGGGGGTGCGGGGAGGGGGGAAAGCCCCAACCACGTCGCCTCGTCCTCCATCCATCCCGATCAGGGTCACGGGCAGAACACAAGGGGCGGCTTCCCTCACTGGGGGCCCCGAACTTAGAAAACTCTCATCTCTGCAAAAAGACAAGCAGTGCTGGCTGGGGCTGGCACATTCTCTTCTTCTCATGGGACTGATGTTGATCTCCATAGCTCAGAAAACACGTGCGAACACTCAGAAGATACCCAAGCACTGTGTCCTTCCTTTACCTGGCTCCCTGTCGCTCACTCTCCGCCTCTGTCTCTGTCTCTGCCACTCGCTGTCTCTTTCTTTCTCCCGGTCTCTCTCTCTCTCTCTCTCTCTCTCTCTCTCTCTCTCTCTCTCTCTCTCTCTCTCTCGCTCTCGCTCTCGCTCTCGCTCTCGCTCTCTTGCTCTCTCTCTCTCTCTCTCTCTCTCTCTCTCTCTCTCTCTCTCTCGCGCTCTCTCTCTCTCTCTCTCTCTCTCGCGCTCGCTCTCGCTCTCGCGCTCGCTCTCTCGCGCTCGCGCTCGCTCTCGCGCTCTCCCCCACCCCTGCTCTTCCTCCCCCACTTTATCCCTTTCTTCCCGCCTCCTCTCTTTCTTTCTCTCTGTCTCCCTCTCTGTCTCTCTGTCTCTCTTCTCTCTCTGTCTCTGTCTCTCTGTCTCTGTCTCTCTCCACCCCCCCCGTCTCTCCCTCCCTGTCCCTCCCTGTCTCTCCCTCCCTGTCTCTCCCTCCCTGTCTCTCCCTCCCTCCCTCCCTCCCTCTCTCTTTTTCCTCTCTCTCCCTCTCCTGGCCTCTCCTCCACTTTCTCCCTTCCTCGTTTTCTGTCTCCCTCTCCCTCACCCATCCCCACTCCCCCCCATCCCCGGTCATGGGGCATCCTCATTTTCCATGAGAACTCATGGATTTGGAAGGGATGTTGGACTGATGTTCGCGTGCTACCGGATCCCACTCCCACAGGGATAGCTGCTGCACTGCCTTTGGCAGGCCATGGTGGGTGGGGGTGGTGTCTCTTCTTCTGTATCGGTAGAAATGATTTGAAGAGGAGGCAGGATGGGCATAGGTCCACTGCCTCACACCAAGGCCCTTTGGGAGCATTTCAGTGAATCGGGACAGAACATGTTTCTCCGTGCGGGGAGGGAACCGGAATAGGGCACCCCGAAATGGACCGCTTTGGCACACAGATGAGTTCGAATTGAAGGCGCTTCAGAAACGACGGGTGGGCGACGAGGACGCTCTGCCGCTCTGCCTCTCCCTCTTCTTCCTGACCTGAAAGGAGGACCAAGATCTTCCTCGAGAAGAAGCTCAAGCTCAGAGCCCGCCCTTTCGAGTGACTCCTGGCTTGGGCTTCTCCTGCGTGGGGGTCACGGTGCACGCGTTCCTCAGCCGTGGGTCGCTCTCTTCTCGAGCTGTCTTTTGGGGACAGGGGCCTCTCAGGCAAGAACTCAGAAGGATCGTCGAGGGAACGTCGTTTTTCCTCTCCCACGACTGATGAATGCAGACAGACACACAGGAATCTCGCCCCCCGCTTCCACCCCCGCCCCCCACCCCCCACCCCAAGTGAGAGGAGTCGCCGGACATCCTTGGGGTCACACACAGCCAGCCTCCGTGGCTCTTCTATGTTGCCAGGCTCCCTGGCCTTCACTGCCCCCGCACACCCCCCGTGAAGTTGCATCATCGTTCATAGTGTAAATGCTGTGAGAAGATAAGCTTTTCAAAATAAAATTCTCCCTGTCTTTCCTTCCCAAGAACACCATGAACACCTACTGTCATGTGCAGTGCTTATGGACCCACCTGGAGCAGAGGACCCTCTCCGACAGACACCCTCCCCACCCCACCCCACCCCACCCCACCCCACCCCCAGGAACTCACTTGCTCCGAGTCATCGAGGAGAGGGTGTCTGGTTCCGTGTCTTAAATGGGTGGGCCAATGACACGTCATCTCCTAGTAAGCCATCGGGTTCACCGGTTCGGGTTCGGGTTCGGTGGCATGAAGTACATTTACGTCCTCCTTGAGTTTGACTTTGAAAGTCTTGGGGCCCTGAGTAGGCCGCCCCCAAACGTGCCTCCGTGGCATAGAGAAGTTTTGGAATTAGACTGACAACACCACGAGAGGGACGCTCTGACTCTCTTTTACTTCTCCCCTCTGAAATCAGGAAGAAAATCTCTCACGTGAAAGGGGAGGGGGGCGGGAGGTGTAGACACCATGACGAACTGAACCGCCCTCATGTCTCATGAAATGTTCACGAATCATCTAAGTAGGACTGCTCCTAACGAATAGAGGGCATAGATGTTAACGAGATAAGAATGTTTAAGGGGAACTCTCCCCCCAATGATTGTTTTCCATAGGCCGACTTCAAGACTTTCCAACATCTCTGGTCATCTCTAGGCTTAGAGGTTGGCTAAGTGCCATTGGCAGGGTGAAATCTCAGCGAGTGTCTACATCACCTCCACATAAGATAAAATACTGAAATGTTCATGGCTCCACAAGTCTAAGGGTCTCCCTGCTTTGGACCTCTTACGGAGGAGAGACTGAGCATGTTTGGTTCCATGCCTAGATAGATCTTGTGCTTTAGGGAAAGAGTGTACTCGGTAGGAGCCTAGACTTCTACAAAGTATTCCATATTCACACTGTTCACTGTGGTTGGCTTCCTTACTTTCACTGACTGACTGAAGAAAAAAAAAAAAAAAAAACAGACAGTGTCCAAGGACGAGGCATTCCAAAGAAGGAACGGAACGTGTGTGGTCCAAGCTACCTGATGTCGCCATCCTCATGGTAGGAAGAGGACTTTTTTGGGGGAGTGGGGAGGCAAAGTAGAAGATATGCAGATAATGTTTGGGGGAAGGAGAAAGAGATTTTAGTCCTAAAGGTGGTCACTTCTCAATGGAAAAGAAAGAAAACGAGGGACAGGCTAAAAATGGGCACAGACGATTGGAAAAGGTGTGTGAAGAAAATGGTCTTTGGAAAGGAATCGGATCCGTGGTCAGGACTGACTGGATAAGATGAGGATGGATTCAAAGACAGAAATGAGTTTTCGTATCAACGTGAAACAAGTGCAAAAATAGAATTTAGTTGTCTCTCTATGTTAAAAGGACAAGGTTTGGGTTTGGGTTTAGGGTTTGGGTTTTTCTTTCATCAGTCTGCTCTGTCCATCATGAGAGATTAGATTAGATTAGGAAAGGTTTCTTCCTTTATCTTTAAGGAGAGAAGGAAGGAAAGAAAGAAAGAGAGAGAGAGAGAGAGAGAGAGAGAGAGAGAAGGAAGGAAGGAAGGAAGGAAGGAAGGAAGGAAGAAAGGAAGGAAGGAAGGAAGGAAGGAAGGAAGGAAGGAAGGAAGGAAGGAAGGAAGGAAGGAAGGAAAAGGAAGCAAGAAAGAAAAGCTTATGCCTTGTCAAAAGTCATCACTTATTTTCTAGGTTGCCGTTATCAGGTCTCGGAGGACTCACATCAGCTTAGTCCTCTCGAGATTCAAAGAACCAGGTGTGGCTCGGAACTGAAGAAGAAGCTTCTCTCTCTGCCTAGCAAGTCTCTCCTTGGGATGTCGGTGACCTGGCTAGCGAAGCACTGTTTCACAGTGACCTATATCCGATTAAGTGCTTTACAACCTTTTGGATATTTTGGACACACTTGCCCCCCGGTTGAAGGACAGGTGAAGTCCTTTGGACTTAGAACGCACTTTGAGTTAGGATGCAGGAGGAGAGGGCCCTCGAAATAGCCCAAAAATGTGTTCTCTCTCCTGAGAAACGAGAGAGATGAAACTGAGTACGTTTCTTGGAGAGCTTCGATGACACGGGAAGCGTCGTCAAAGAGGAAGGAACAACGTGAAGTCTACTTTGGCTTGTGTCTGTACACCGATGTGTTCTAACTGTTCCAGACATGATGGGATGTTTCTTCCTGGAAGTCTTCTCTGCCCTGGCATAAAGGGTTGTCTGTCGTCGTCAAAATGGAGGCTCACACGAAAGGGACGGAACCCAGTATCAGGGAGGTGTTCTAACCGACGTTCACGCCAAGGCAGCAACAACAGCCTGTTGAAAGGTGGTGGGGGTGGCGGGGCACACGTGGATCGAGTCCATTCTGTCCTGTCAACAGCCGGTCGGGGCTATGGCAGACGGGAGACGGCGGCCCGGCCGGTTGGTTACTCCCTGGCCAACCTCCCCCCTCCCCCACCCCCACACTCCACCTTGCATTCCTTCACCCACCCATGGTGCCTTGAAGATGACCCCAATTGTACATAGACATTGGCGGGAAGATTTCTACAGTCTACCGGCAACGTCTGACCTGTCATGCTTGTAACCCTGGGGGGGGGGGGGTGGGGGGTGGGAACTATTTTTCTCTCTGGAAAGAAAACCTCCTCTCTCTGGACCCTCTGAACCCCAGCCACTGGACTTCATTCCACTGCCACTTAGTAGGGGTCATCCAAACATTCTTGTGGCCGTAGGTATGTCTTCCGTGTGGGTTGAAGTCTTCCCTCACTCACTGCAAGCCTGATGTCCTCACCGTGGCACAGAGACTGTTAAAAAAACAAAATGTGTTTGCCACTTGGGGTCTACCTTCCACAGCCTCCCCTGTGATCAGATCACGGCACCCGCTTCGCTGGGCAAATCCTACAATCCTTCACAGAAGCTCTTGCAAACTTTTTGGAACCGTCACTCGTCCAGTCACGCTCGATCATCAGGCAAGGTCGGCAGAACCGATGGAAAGACTGGACTCCAAGTAGAACAAGGATGACTTACACGGGATTGAATGAACTGATGAACAGGATGATAATGTGTATGACTACTTGTGTAAAGTAGGACGGATTGGGGAAGCGGGGGATAACTTAGGGGGTTGGGATGACCATGTACACATGACTGTACATAAAATCGGTAATCAACAAGCAAGCGCCTCCTACTATATAGCACAGGAAACTCTACTCAATACTTTGTAATAAACCTATGAGAGAAAAGAATGTGAAAAAAAAAAAAACCCTACGTAAAATACCTTTATATATATATATATATATATATATATATATATATATATATATACACACACATATATATACATATACACACACACACACGTATGTAGGTATATGTATATACATGTATGTATGTATATATATGTATATGTATATATGGAGGGGGGGAGAGAGAGAGAGAGAGAGAGACAGAGAGAGACAGAGACAGAGGCAGAGACACTGAGACAGAGAGAGACAGAGAGAAAGAAGAGACAGAGAGACAGAGGGATTAGGACTGATTCTTAAATCTTTTGTTTTCCAGGTACAAGGAAAAACAAAAACAAACCAACAAAACCCAATTTTCTTTTTTCTTTTTTCTTTTTTTTTATTTTTAAAGATGGACCTCCATTTGGTAACTTATACCTCTGTCAGCAGGATGGAATCACTGATCTTCTTCTCCCTACCTTCCTTAATTCAGAAACTCTCAGTGAGGCTTCTTATTTCCTTGGCAACCGAGTTATTTGCATACGTTACTTGGAGGCCAAAATTATGTTTCCATAAAACGGGGATACTCACTTGTGGATATGAAGTTCTGGAGCTACTCGTTTCCCTTAGGGTGTTGTTCTTAACCTGAAAACTGGACTGCATCCCGAAGTTTTTTGAGTTCCCTCCAATATCTGGCTACGACTCTCCCCATGAACGTTTGCCATTTTCTCCCACCCTTTTGACTTGGCCTCACTGAGAACTAAAATGGCCCTTTGCCTGAAGCTCTGCAAACGGAAGCTAGAGAACTTGACGAAACGGCCACAACGGCTCCTATGGAAACAATCCTCGTGCCTGTTTCTTTGAGAGCCACTCCGAAATTTGAACCAAACACCCGACGACATCATCAGAGGTGTTGCAGACTTCTAAAGTTGCTTCGACCCTGACATCTCTCACTCACTCACTCACTCACTCACTCACACACACACACACACACACACACACACACACACACACACACACACACATCCCTACACACACGAGTCACCAGCTCAGCTTTAATATGTTCCAAGGAACTTTCAGAGGAGGGAACTCTTGGGCTCCAGAGTAGGCCGCCCCAAAATCTGCCTCCATGCTCTATTGATTATTTTGAATTCAAGTGACTTAAGAACCGGCCAGCACAAGAGGGACACACTGGCCCGCCTTTCTGTCCTCCTGCGGAGGAAGATCTCAAGTGAAGACATCTGCTTCCATGCATGTCCATGATTCTCAAATGGTGTAGTGGGGTTTCCTGGGTTAGGAAAAGGAGGGGACATCTTTTGCCTGGAAAAAAAGGCCTGTTTCTCACACAACCTCCTCCCATATCCCTTACCTCTCTCCCTCCTTCCCTCCCTGCAGTTTGGAGGGGACAGCCTAAGGGTGGGGAAATTGGGGAAAGAAAAAAGACAAAGCCATTCATTAAAGAGAAGCTCGAGGCAAAGTCAAAGGCTCCGACTTGACCGGAGAGCTTTCTGCATTTGAATGGAGCGATTGAACGAGGCCCTGCCGAATGAATCGTCCGGACCTCCCCTCCCCTCCCCCGCTCCTGGCAAAGGTCAGTCCAGGGGACTTAGGAAGGAGCTCTGGAGAAGGAACGGGGGTGGGGGTGGGGGTGGGGGCGGGACCAACAGACAATAGCCGCTGCCTGCCTGCCTGCCTGCCTGCCTGCCGGGCTGAGGCCTGAGGCCTGAGGCCTGAGGCCTGAGGGTCACCACGCTGGCTCTTGCAACACAATCCCTTCCAGGAAACTGCTGTGATGACTGTTTGGCAGTGAAGGATCAACTCTGAACTCTCTTGGCCTATTTCTGCAAAAGGCCCGAGCCTCAGCTACGACAGATTCTCTGGGTTTCTTGGCACAGGGACTGACCCGCACCCTCCCGTCCTGTCAGATCCTCCTTTGTACACACGCCTCCACTCACTGGAAGGGTTCTTTGGCCTCGTCCAGAAAACGAACATACAAAAAGAAACCCACAAACAAGACTGAAATGATGTGTTGGTAGTTATGGGAAAGAAACCTGCTCCTCTCACACACCTGAGGGCAGGAAGCGAAGGCAGGTTCTCGGCCGGAGGGGGACGGGGTGAACCGAGGTCGGTCAGCGCCCCCCTCCCCCCGCTTCTCTCCCGGGTGACGTGGGCCCCCCTTCCCCGCCTCTCTCTGCGCCCCCCATCCCCACCCCGCCCTGGTTCTGATATTTCACTCGGGAAACTTCTCTAGGCCGGCCGAGATGCCAGCTTGCTGTCCTGCCGTTTCATGTCCATCTCTATCAGCCATGTCCAAAAGGCACGGGAAATCATGGACAGCAGATAGCGCACCCAGAGTTGTGTGTGTGTGTGTGTGTGTGTGTGTGTGTGTGTGTGTGTGTGTGTGTGTGTGTGTGTGTGTTGTTGCTGGGGTTTCTGTCTGCGTGTGTGTTTGCTTTTGGTTTGGCTTTTTTTTTTTTTTTTCTTCGATAAACTCGCCCCATTTGGGAGTCGGGTGGAACACGGCGGGTGTCTCCTGGCCTGCCGCCCTAACAAACCCCAAAGAGACTCATTTTGGGGTCTCGGCCAGCCAGGTCCCCTTTCTTGGAATTCTGGTTTCATAAATCCGTCTCGTGTCCATGGAATTCTCAGGTCCAGCCATCGACCCTAAGGACGGGGAGGGAAGGTTTTGTCCCGGGGACATCTTCCTTCCTTGCCCGCCTCCTCGGGGTTCCGGACGCTTCGGTATGCTGACGTGCCGTGCCCTCCTCAGCTCCACCCCGACCCCCACCCCAACCCCCCAACCCCCCACCCCCCCGTTTTTGGGAACTCTGTGAACAGGGGTGGTGTTTTTCACAGCCAAACACACTCTCACCGTAAGACCCGGCCCTCGGAGGACTCCTTGCTATGAATGGACCCGAGGTGACGCGGGGAGTCGAACGGCTGAGGTCCACGCAGAAACCTGCACGCGGACCTTGACAGTGGCTGTTTTATTCCTCACTGCCAAGAACTCTCTCGGAGGTGACCGAGACATGTCTTTCAGGAGGTGAATGGACACGTACGTAGCCTGGGGACGAGCCGTAGGTAACATGCTTTCTCGGAAGAGAAAAACCATGGACGGGATGAACAGGTCAGCGGGGTGGTGGTGGATGGTGGATGAATAGGCGGAGGGCAGAGGACGTTTAAGGCAGGGAAACTCTCCAAAGTTAGGATCCTGATGGTATGAAAGCAAACGTTTTGCATAGGGCACTACCTGAGATGGGGTGAATCGAAGGGACCTACCTCTATGGGCCACCACCCCCTCCTCCCCACCATGAAAGCGCCCCAAGCAAGCCTGCTCTTTTTACCCCAGTTGAAGACCCTTGCTAAAGCCAGAAGGCAAAAAATGACCATGAGAAATCTGACCAGCCGTCGCTTGGGACAAGAGTGAGGCCAATGAATCCAGTGAAAAGTTGACAGAGGGGCCTGGGTCCCTCGGCTCGACCCCTTCACGGAGAAGCCAAAGCCTTTTACGCAGGGATGAGCTTTGACACACCTAGGTTTCTTCGGCCAGTGCGACGTTCATGAAACACGCTAAAGGAAAATGATCGATCGATGTGTTTGCCGTCTGCCTGAGCGCACGCGATACGAAATAGAAACCGGGGGAGGGGGTGTGTGCTGACGTTCGGGGTCTAATGGGAGAAACCTTGGAGGGTTTTTGCCCTTAGGGTGCCTTGGTCTGGGGTTGACTTGTGTGCGCTGAGAACGAGGGCCGTTATTGAAGACCCTGTGCAGATTTTGGACACCATGATCCATGGAACCCTGAAGTTTTGGAACCTAGAAATCTTTGGGTCTGCATTTGAGTTGGAAATCTTCTCCTTGACAGAAAGAAGCACACAGGAGGAGGAGGAGGAGGAGGAGGACGAGGACGAGGACGAGGACGAGGAGGACGAGGAGGACGAGGAGGACGAGGACGAGGACGAGGACGAGGACGAGGACGAGGACGAGGAGGAGGACGACGAGGAGGAGGACGAGGACGGGGACGAGGTGGAGGAGGAGGACGAGGAGGACGAGGAGGACGAGGAGGGGAAATGGAACTGCATGATGAGCAGATCAGCTTTTCGATGTCAGCAAGGCACCCGCCGCCCAGTTCTCTGGGTGAACTGTCTTGATCTTGCACATCTCTACCGCCTCCGAAATGTGAACACAGCCTGCGATGGCCTGACTGAGACTAAGGCCAGTGGACTGGATGAGGTAGACCCTGAAACCAAAGGGAAGGAAAAAAAAAAAAAAGAAAGAAAGAAAAAACAGAAAAGCCAAAACGGAAACAAACAAACAAACAAAAAAACCCCAAAAAATAACAACGGGGGAGGGGAGGGGGAAGTGGTCTCTTTAAGAATACAAACCGGTGGAAGGGCTCCCTCACCCAAACACTAATTCGCCGTCTCCTTCGGGACCAACACGAATCTTAAAAGTCTTTCCCCACAGATAATAAAAAGCCTTAGCCATCGGAGGAAATAAACGTCACCTATTCCAACGGTTCTTTATAAATAAGCAAGAGAGCGAATTTTCGATTGCACTACCTGCTTCGTGGCTGACTAAAAGTTTTTAAATGAAAGCTATGAAATCTCTGGTCATGTCGATCTCTAGGTAGGTAGGTAGGTAGGTAGGTAGGTACGTACGTACGTACGTACGTACGTACGCACGCATGAGACAGACCTACAGACATTTTGGAAAAGGACTGGGGAGTGGCCTAGGGCCAAACAGGCCTTGCCAGCTAAAGAACAGAGGCCCTGGGGGCCTGAGTCTCAGACACACACCCGCCCACCCACCCACACCCACCCACCCACCCACGTACACACGCGCGCGCGCGCGCGCGCACACACACACACACACACACACACACACACACACACACACACACGAGGCTCTCGGGAGTAAAAGATTAACTTTACCTCTGTTGACACCACGACTATACCTAGTTGTCCCAAGACGAGGAGCTCCACTGTACATTTAACCCTTATCTGTTCCTGTGCTTTCTTGCAGAAAATTCTCATGTGCTTCTTTCCCCTCGTGGAAGCGCTTGCTATTCCCCATAGGTAGCCACCGTGCAACCAGCTGCTGCAGATCCGAGAATTTGGAGGATTCCTGGAAAGGATCGGTGATCCCGAGACAAACTCTCCCTTCCGTGATCAGAGCAACTCGGGGCGGTGTCTCTCCCCCCCAACCCCCCCCCGCCCCCCCCACCGCCTTCTCCCTTGTGTACCAGCTATCTCTTTTAATAAAATAATAGTAATGATAATGATAATAATAATAATAAAATAAATTTAAAAAAAAGTTTTGCTTTGCTGACCTTAGAGTCTTGTGGAAGCGATCTTCGTTTCTATGGCACTGCTGTGCAAGAATCTGGGAAGGCCCTGGTAACAGGTATGTCTGTAGCTACCTTCTAGAGCTGGCCTGTTCCTACGTACGGATCCGAGTGCCACAATTAACTTGGGAAAGAGCTCTCTTGAAGGGCTTAGGAGGAAGCACTCCCGAATTATTCAGTCTACTAGAGAGGGACCCAAAGGGTTTTGCAAGTTCACGTGATCTAGGATGAACCCTCCGGCTGAGAATAGCCAGGGTCAACGTATGGGTTTTATGAAACTAGGCATGTCTTTGGGGTGATCGGCATTCGAGGTCATCCTTTTCTTCTATCTACGTCGACCCCAAATCCAATAAGTTCACGGGAGTGAACCAAGTTCGTCAGCAAGGAAAAGAACTTGGGGATGATGGCTGACACCGTCTAAAGTCTCAGGAAATGTTCACGGGTCATCTCGTCGTCATGGGATTTAGAACAAGTGATGTCGATAGCTCTAGGTGGAGGAACTCCTTAAGAAAGGTTATGTTTTTTGGTATGTCTACTTAAAAACAGTTTCTCCCAGACCTTTTGGGTCACTTTAGGAACTTTAGTGTTGGTGTAAGCGGAATGATGGGGAGGGAATTCGTGGAACGTCTAGATCGTTTCCAAAGATGACCTACGGAAACGTTCGTGGCTCAACAAGTCTCAGTGGACCTACGTCGGTCTCCTTATTACAGAAAGACTAAAGATGTTCCGATGTATGAGTCCACACCTCTAGCATCACTTTGGGGAAAAAACATTTTAAAAAAGTGATGCTGCGTGAAAATGTACGCTTCTAGGCGTGATGAAATGGAATCATCCATTTGCCGGTCCAGAAACACTGGTGTCACAGACCCCGTTCACCATGGCTTCCTAGTTCCTGTTCGTGACCGATTCAGGTTTCTAAGCGTTCCGAATTCTTATTGTCTTTTTTTTTCTTTTCCTCTCCATTCTTGTCTCAAAGAACTGTACGTTCCAAAAATATTTTTTTTTACCTACCAAATCATAGATTGTCTGTTTGTTCCAAAAACTTTTAGGTTGAGAGATTTTTTCTTTCTTTCTTTCTTTCTTTCTTTCTTTCTTTCTTTCTTTCTTTCTTTCTTTCTTTCCTTTCTTTCTTTCTTTCTTTCTTCCTTCCTTTCTTTCTTTCTTTCTTTCTTTCTTTCTTTCTATCTATCTTTCTTTCTATCTTTCTTTTTCTTTCTTTCTTTCTTTCTTTCTTTCTTTCTTTCTTTCTTTTCTCTCTCTCTCTTTCTCTTTCCCTCTTTCTCTCTTTCTTTCTTTCTTTCTCTCTCTCTTTCTTTCTGTCTTTCTCTCTCTTTCGCTCTTTCCCTCTCTCTTTCTCTCTATCTCTTTCTCTCTCTTTCGCTCTCTTTCTTTCGCTCGGTCTCTCTTTCTCTCTCTCTTCCTTTCTCTCTTTCACTCTTTCTCTCTCTCTTTTGCTCTTTCCCTTTCTCTTTCTCTCTCTCTCTCTTTCTTTCTCTCTTTCTCTTTCTCTCTCTCTTTCTCTCTCTCTTTCTTTCTCTCTTTCGCTCTTTCCCTCTCTTCCTCTCTCTTTCTTTCTCTTTCTCTTTCTCTCTCTCTCTCTTTTGCTCTCTCTTTCTCTCTCTCTCTTTCTCTCTCTCTTTCTCTCTCTTTCTTTCTCTCTCTCTCTCTTTCTTTCTGTTTCTTTCTCTCTCTTTCTTTCTCTCTCGCTCTCTTTCTTTCTCTCTCTTTCTTTCTCTCTTTCTCTTTTTCTTTCTTTCTTTCTCTCTCTCTTTCTTTCTCTCTGTCTCTGTCTCTCTCTCTCCCCCTCTGTCTCTCTGTCTCTCCCTCCCTCTCCCTCTCCCTCCCCTCTCCCTCTCCCACTCCCACTCCAACTCTCACTCTCACTCTCTCTGTCTCTCTCTCTCTCTCCCCTCTGTCTCTCTGTCCCTCCCTCTGCCTCTCCCTCTCCCTCCCCCTCTCCCTCTCCCTCTCCCACTCCCACTCCCACTCTCACTCCCACTCCCACTCCCACTCTCTCTCTCTTTCTTTCTGTCTTTCTTTCTTTCTTTCTTTCTTTCTTACTTTCTTCCTTCCTTCCTTCTTTCCTTTCCTTTCCTTTCCTTTCCTTTCCTTTCGTTTCCTTTCCTTTCCTTTCGTTTCCTTTCCTTTCCTTTCGTTTCCTTTCCTTTCCTTTCGTTTCCTTTCCTTTCCTTTCCTTTCCTTTCCTTTCCTTTTCTTTCCTTTCCTTTCCTTTTCTCTTCTCTTCTCTTCTCGTCTCTTCTTTTCTTTATTTTCCCTAACGAAAAGGTTCAGTTTGGGCCTCCAGTTCACTTTCCTCGCTGGGTTGCTTGTTTTCTGGAAGCTGAGTGGTGAGAGGCCTTGGTCTGTTTTGGATAGGCTCCCCTTACGGGATGTGCTTGGGCTTGTCCTAGGCCTTTATACGTCCACGTATACCTGTGCCACAAGCACACGCGATGCACGTACGTATACTATACGTGCACGCTTTTTCCTTTGTTTTGAAGGCCAGAGTAGTTGTACGGCTTGACTTCTTCGCTGGTATGGTTTGTCGTGGTCTCGGTGGGGCTACAGTCCGTTGTCGATACTTACCGCATTCCACACACACACACACACACACACGCACACGCACACGCACACGCACACGCACACGCTCGCACTCGGGGTGTTGCATTGAGTAGATGTGCCCGAACTCAGTTTCTTTAGTGGATGGCTATGGACTCCACCCTCGCCCCCCCTCCGCCCCCCCACCCGCCCGCATTCCCCCGAGCCCCGCCTCCCCCATCCCCCACCCCCACGCCCACCCCCGCCCGTGGACTGTGGTCAGTCCATTTTGAAATCCATGTTTTCTCGTGACCGCGGGTGCGTTTTCCCCACCCACGCACCCATGTGTTGTCTTTGGACTTTGTCGCCGTCCGGGCAGAGATAGTTGTTTGTTTCCGCTTGTATGTGTGGGGTCGGAGGGTATCCTTCCTTTCCTTTCTAGGTTCTGGGCTTTGCGTGTCTGCTTCCGACAGACCTCCACCGTTCGAGAGAGGATGAATTCCTGCGTTGTTCTCTGAGTGCTTGCCTGGTTTCGGTTTGCCAGTCCCCGCCTTCCCTCCCTCCCTCCCTCCCTCCCTCCCTCCCTCCGTCCGGGCAGCCGGGGATCTTGCTCGTGACCCTCTGGGCACCCCGTGCCGGCCGCCCCGGGCCCCGCCGGCGTCTCCGTGGGATTTGCCCCCGCCGAGGAGTCGCGTGGGGAGCGCGTTTCCTTCGAGGCGGCCTCCCGGCGACGTCTTCCCAGCTTCCCCGGCCACCCCCCCCCCCCCCGTCTGCTGCCGGGGTCGCGCCGTGTCGTGCCGTCCCGGGAGCTAGCTCCGAGACGGACGCCTCGGGGCCGCGCCAGACGCCCGCCGGCTCGCCCCGGCGGGCCGAGCTCGGGCGTTTGGGCGGCCCGGCGCTGCTGCATCCTCGGTGGCCGGCCGGCGACAGGGAACCCGGCCCGGGGACGTTGGAGCCGTTGTCGGGAGCCACCTGGCGGCCGCTTTTATATTGTCCCTTGTCTCTGGAGCTTCGGCGACCTTCGTGAGGGCTGTGACTCGGCCGCCGGGCCCGAGGCAGAGTTCCGGGAGCCGGGCGACGCTGGCGGTGACTGTCCCGGTGGGGCCCAGGCGTGGGCGCCTCCTGCTGTCGCTTGAGATTGGGCGTGCAGGCCTATGAGGGTGTGACTGTCGCCGCGCTCTCGAGCCGGTCTGTGGGGCCGCCTGGCCTGGTCGACCAGCATCCGGCCGCGGGGACCGACCCGGCCACCCGACCCTCCTTCCTTCCTTCCCTCCCTCCCCCCCCCCCCACCGCCCGGTCCCCACAGCGCCCCGCTCCGGAGGTGGGGACCGGCCCGTGCCCGTGCCCGTGCGTTTAGGCCGGTGGAGGGCGCGACGGGCTCGTTGGCGGGCGCGCGTGGGTCCCGGTGGTCGGATTCTTTCTGACCGATGCTTTTCCGAGTCGGACTCCGGAGGTGGGGACCGGGCTGGGCCGCGAGGGGTGACCCGGAGAGAGAGGCCCGGGCCCGGGTGCGGTCCCTCGTGGGCTCCGGTCGCCTGGGAGGTGCCTCCGTGCGAAAATGTTTCCAAGTCCCCCTGGGTCCGGGGACGCGGACGGGCCGGGACCTGCTCGCGCGGGTGGCCGGGGAGGGCGCACCCGGCCCTTTAGCGGGCCCACGTGGGTCCCGGTCGGCGGACGCGACTTTTTCTCACCCTCCCCCGCCCCCTCCTCCACCGCGAGTCCCGGCCGGGGTGGGGGTGGCGGTGGGGACCGGCCCGAGTCGTACTGGGTGGCCCGGATAGGGCGGCCTGGGCCCGGGCGCGGTCCCTCGTGGGCCCCGCTCGTCAGAGGCGGCAGAGTGGGATAGTTCCTTTTCTGTAACCAAGTCTTCGCCCGGGGACTCGGAGGGACGGCGGTACGGTACCTGCTCGCGCGGGCGATCCGGGGAGGGCGACCCCGGCCCGCTCGCTGCCTCTGCCACGTTTTCCCGCCCCGCCCCGCTCCACTCTGCCGCCCCCCCCCCCCCCCCCCCCGCTCCTCGGGTCGACCAGATGGCCCCGAGAGAGCTCCGGGGCTGCTGTGGATGGGGAAGTGTTGGGGAGAGGTAGCCGGGCCGAGGTCCCGGGGAGCCCCCCCGAGGTTCGTGGATGGGCCCCGCTGCCGGGCGCCGTGATTTTTTTCGCCTGAAATGGGCCTTTTTTACCACCAGATAGGTGCTGACACGGTCTCCTCTGGCATCTCTCGCTGGGGGTTCTGGGACTCTGGACGCGCGCAGGGCGCTGGGCTTTGGACCGCCGTCCGGCGCCCGAACCGGCCCTTGCCACTTGAGCCGCCCGCTTGGGCCTGCGCGCCGGCTCTCGTGTGTGCGCCCGGCTGACCCGACCCGCGGTGCCGCCTCCGGTCTCTGGCTCACCCGAGGGCGGCGGGGCGAGGTGGTGCGTGGGTCTTCTACCCCGTGTGACTCCCCTTCCCCGCCGCAGGCACCCGGTGGTGGCTGAGACGACCCCAACCCGCAGGCTCCGTGCCACGTGTCAGGCGTTCTCCTCGCGGGGTCGTCGGCCACTGTTGCCCGAGAAGGCAAGAGGGAGCGAAGGGGGGGGCTGGGTGCCGGCTGAGGCTGAAGCAGGCTCCTCCGGTGAGGGTCCTCGCCGTGCCCCTCCTCCCTCGGGGCCCTCGTGGCCCCTGGCTCTCTGGATTGACTGATCGATGTAGTGATGTCGCGCTCTCCTGGGCCGGGCCTTAAGTCGCGCCAGACGAGGGACGGACGTTCTTGGCGAACGGGACCGCTCTTCTCGTTCTGTCCGCGGGCCCCTCGCCTCTCTTGTCACGCCCTGCCGGCCTGCCGAGGGGTGTGTGGGAGGCAGGGGTGGTGGTCTCCGGCCCTGACCTGCGGTCTCCCGCCTCCTGCCTCATGGCGTGGGCGGGGCCGTGGTCCTCGGACGCAGCAGACGCTCTCGCTTCGCCTCCTTGGCGTGTGCCTCGCGGGCGGTCCTCCCCGCGTCGGTGGGGGCCGTCCCGCCGCTGCGCCGCGCGCCCGCTGCCGGCGCGTGAGCGTGACTTGCTCGGTCCTCTGTGGTGCCCCTGGAGCGCTCCAGGTCGTCCCTCAGGCGCGCGAGGCCGAGCGGTGGTGTCGTTCCCTTTTCCCAGCGTGCTCCTCGGGGTCTCTGCCGCGGTGGTGTGTCCCGTGAGTGGCTCTCTTGGGGGGGTCGAGACGGTAAAGGGCGCGGGGGCTTGCCTCTGTTTCTCTCCCTCGGTGGGGGACGGGGGCCTGCCACCTCGTCGCCATCGTCCTCCCACGGTGTGCCGTGGGGGGGACTGACTTCGTGGCCGGGCCGACGCCGCGTGTGCCGCCGCCCCCCACTTGCGTGTGTGTGGGGAGTCGCACACGGGCGTGGGTGCGATCGCGTTGGGCCGGGGCCTGTGAGAAGGGGGCGTCTGTCGCGCTTCTCGGGCGTGCTCCCCCCTTCCGGAGCCCGGTGGACGAGCCTGGGGGGCGGCAGAGGTTGTGCCCCCGAGGCTGTGGCCGCGAACGCTCCAGTGGGCCGTGTGCTTACCCATACCGCAGACCCCCCCCCACCCCTCCCACGGCCAGTCGTGGACTTGGTGGCTCGTGGAGCGCCTCCGTGGGCCCGAAGGGCAGAGACGATGGGTGGGGGATGACGCACCCTCGGTGAGAAAGCCTTCTCTAGCGATCCGAGAGGGAGCCTTGGGGTACCGGACCCCCCAGCCGCTGCCCCTCCCAAGCGTGCAGTGGGCCACGGTGGCCACTGCCAGAGCCACGTGGGTGGCAGAGGCCCTCGCCCTCGCGGGGAGGGCTTGCGCCGGCCCCGCGGTGGGGCCGAGTGCCGCTCTTTGCCTACCGCGGCCCGCGCCTCCCCCCTCTGAGTCGGGGGAGGGTCCCGCCAGGCCGGCGTCCGGCGCGGGGCCGTGTGTGCGCGTGTGTGTGCGCGTGCGGTGACCCGCGCGGTGGCGAGCCCGAGGTGGGGTTCGGGGACGCACGG
>NW_027136324.1:920000-927500 GCF_039906515.1 Pseudorca crassidens
CTGCTGCACTGCCTTTGGCAGGCCATGGTGGGTGGGGGTGGTGTCTCTTCTTCTGTATCGGTAGAAATGATTTGAAGAGGAGGCAGGATGGGCATAGGTCCACTGCCTCACACCAAGGCCCTTTGGGAGCATTTCAGTGAATCGGGACAGAACATGTTTCTCCGTGCGGGGAGGGAACCGGAATAGGGCACCCCGAAATGGACCGCTTTGGCACACAGATGAGTTCGAATTGAAGGCGCTTCAGAAACGACGGGTGGGCGACGAGGACGCTCTGCCGCTCTGCCTCTCCCTCTTCTTCCTGACCTGAAAGGAGGACCAAGATCTTCCTCGAGAAGAAGCTCAAGCTCAGAGCCCGCCCTTTCGAGTGACTCCTGGCTTGGGCTTCTCCTGCGTGGGGGTCACGGTGCACGCGTTCCTCAGCCGTGGGTCGCTCTCTTCTCGAGCTGTCTTTTGGGGACAGGGGCCTCTCAGGCAAGAACTCAGAAGGATCGTCGAGGGAACGTCGTTTTTCCTCTCCCACGACTGATGAATGCAGACAGACACACAGGAATCTCGCCCCCCGCTTCCACCCCCGCCCCCCACCCCCCACCCCAAGTGAGAGGAGTCGCCGGACATCCTTGGGGTCACACACAGCCAGCCTCCGTGGCTCTTCTATGTTGCCAGGCTCCCTGGCCTTCACTGCCCCCGCACACCCCCCGTGAAGTTGCATCATCGTTCATAGTGTAAATGCTGTGAGAAGATAAGCTTTTCAAAATAAAATTCTCCCTGTCTTTCCTTCCCAAGAACACCATGAACACCTACTGTCATGTGCAGTGCTTATGGACCCACCTGGAGCAGAGGACCCTCTCCGACAGACACCCTCCCCACCCCACCCCACCCCACCCCACCCCACCCCCAGGAACTCACTTGCTCCGAGTCATCGAGGAGAGGGTGTCTGGTTCCGTGTCTTAAATGGGTGGGCCAATGACACGTCATCTCCTAGTAAGCCATCGGGTTCACCGGTTCGGGTTCGGGTTCGGTGGCATGAAGTACATTTACGTCCTCCTTGAGTTTGACTTTGAAAGTCTTGGGGCCCTGAGTAGGCCGCCCCCAAACGTGCCTCCGTGGCATAGAGAAGTTTTGGAATTAGACTGACAACACCACGAGAGGGACGCTCTGACTCTCTTTTACTTCTCCCCTCTGAAATCAGGAAGAAAATCTCTCACGTGAAAGGGGAGGGGGGCGGGAGGTGTAGACACCATGACGAACTGAACCGCCCTCATGTCTCATGAAATGTTCACGAATCATCTAAGTAGGACTGCTCCTAACGAATAGAGGGCATAGATGTTAACGAGATAAGAATGTTTAAGGGGAACTCTCCCCCCAATGATTGTTTTCCATAGGCCGACTTCAAGACTTTCCAACATCTCTGGTCATCTCTAGGCTTAGAGGTTGGCTAAGTGCCATTGGCAGGGTGAAATCTCAGCGAGTGTCTACATCACCTCCACATAAGATAAAATACTGAAATGTTCATGGCTCCACAAGTCTAAGGGTCTCCCTGCTTTGGACCTCTTACGGAGGAGAGACTGAGCATGTTTGGTTCCATGCCTAGATAGATCTTGTGCTTTAGGGAAAGAGTGTACTCGGTAGGAGCCTAGACTTCTACAAAGTATTCCATATTCACACTGTTCACTGTGGTTGGCTTCCTTACTTTCACTGACTGACTGAAGAAAAAAAAAAAAAAAAAACAGACAGTGTCCAAGGACGAGGCATTCCAAAGAAGGAACGGAACGTGTGTGGTCCAAGCTACCTGATGTCGCCATCCTCATGGTAGGAAGAGGACTTTTTTGGGGGAGTGGGGAGGCAAAGTAGAAGATATGCAGATAATGTTTGGGGGAAGGAGAAAGAGATTTTAGTCCTAAAGGTGGTCACTTCTCAATGGAAAAGAAAGAAAACGAGGGACAGGCTAAAAATGGGCACAGACGATTGGAAAAGGTGTGTGAAGAAAATGGTCTTTGGAAAGGAATCGGATCCGTGGTCAGGACTGACTGGATAAGATGAGGATGGATTCAAAGACAGAAATGAGTTTTCGTATCAACGTGAAACAAGTGCAAAAATAGAATTTAGTTGTCTCTCTATGTTAAAAGGACAAGGTTTGGGTTTGGGTTTAGGGTTTGGGTTTTTCTTTCATCAGTCTGCTCTGTCCATCATGAGAGATTAGATTAGATTAGGAAAGGTTTCTTCCTTTATCTTTAAGGAGAGAAGGAAGGAAAGAAAGAAAGAGAGAGAGAGAGAGAGAGAGAGAGAGAGAGAAGGAAGGAAGGAAGGAAGGAAGGAAGGAAGGAAGGAAGGAAGGAAGGAAGGAAGGAAGGAAGGAAGGAAGGAAGGAAGGAAGGAAGGAAGGAAGGAAGGAAGGAAGGAAAAGGAAGCAAGAAAGAAAAGCTTATGCCTTGTCAAAAGTCATCACTTATTTTCTAGGTTGCCGTTATCAGGTCTCGGAGGACTCACATCAGCTTAGTCCTCTCGAGATTCAAAGAACCAGGTGTGGCTCGGAACTGAAGAAGAAGCTTCTCTCTCTGCCTAGCAAGTCTCTCCTTGGGATGTCGGTGACCTGGCTAGCGAAGCACTGTTTCACAGTGACCTATATCCGATTAAGTGCTTTACAACCTTTTGGATATTTTGGACACACTTGCCCCCCGGTTGAAGGACAGGTGAAGTCCTTTGGACTTAGAACGCACTTTGAGTTAGGATGCAGGAGGAGAGGGCCCTCGAAATAGCCCAAAAATGTGTTCTCTCTCCTGAGAAACGAGAGAGATGAAACTGAGTACGTTTCTTGGAGAGCTTCGATGACACGGGAAGCGTCGTCAAAGAGGAAGGAACAACGTGAAGTCTACTTTGGCTTGTGTCTGTACACCGATGTGTTCTAACTGTTCCAGACATGATGGGATGTTTCTTCCTGGAAGTCTTCTCTGCCCTGGCATAAAGGGTTGTCTGTCGTCGTCAAAATGGAGGCTCACACGAAAGGGACGGAACCCAGTATCAGGGAGGTGTTCTAACCGACGTTCACGCCAAGGCAGCAACAACAGCCTGTTGAAAGGTGGTGGGGGTGGCGGGGCACACGTGGATCGAGTCCATTCTGTCCTGTCAACAGCCGGTCGGGGCTATGGCAGACGGGAGACGGCGGCCCGGCCGGTTGGTTACTCCCTGGCCAACCTCCCCCCTCCCCCACCCCCACACTCCACCTTGCATTCCTTCACCCACCCATGGTGCCTTGAAGATGACCCCAATTGTACATAGACATTGGCGGGAAGATTTCTACAGTCTACCGGCAACGTCTGACCTGTCATGCTTGTAACCCTGGGGGGGGGGGGGGTGGGGGGTGGGAACTATTTTTCTCTCTGGAAAGAAAACCTCCTCTCTCTGGACCCTCTGAACCCCAGCCACTGGACTTCATTCCACTGCCACTTAGTAGGGGTCATCCAAACATTCTTGTGGCCGTAGGTATGTCTTCCGTGTGGGTTGAAGTCTTCCCTCACTCACTGCAAGCCTGATGTCCTCACCGTGGCACAGAGACTGTTAAAAAAACAAAATGTGTTTGCCACTTGGGGTCTACCTTCCACAGCCTCCCCTGTGATCAGATCACGGCACCCGCTTCGCTGGGCAAATCCTACAATCCTTCACAGAAGCTCTTGCAAACTTTTTGGAACCGTCACTCGTCCAGTCACGCTCGATCATCAGGCAAGGTCGGCAGAACCGATGGAAAGACTGGACTCCAAGTAGAACAAGGATGACTTACACGGGATTGAATGAACTGATGAACAGGATGATAATGTGTATGACTACTTGTGTAAAGTAGGACGGATTGGGGAAGCGGGGGATAACTTAGGGGGTTGGGATGACCATGTACACATGACTGTACATAAAATCGGTAATCAACAAGCAAGCGCCTCCTACTATATAGCACAGGAAACTCTACTCAATACTTTGTAATAAACCTATGAGAGAAAAGAATGTGAAAAAAAAAAAAACCCTACGTAAAATACCTTATATATATATATATATATATATATATATATATATATATATATATATATATACATATATACATATACACACACACACGTATGTAGGTATATGTATATACATGTATGTATGTATATATATGTATATGTATATATGGAGGGGGGGAGAGAGAGAGAGAGAGAGAGACAGAGAGAGACAGAGACAGAGGCAGAGACACTGAGACAGAGAGAGACAGAGAGAAAGAAGAGACAGAGAGACAGAGGGATTAGGACTGATTCTTAAATCTTTTGTTTTCCAGGTACAAGGAAAAACAAAAACAAACCAACAAAACCCAATTTTCTTTTTTCTTTTTTCTTTTTTTTTATTTTTAAAGATGGACCTCCATTTGGTAACTTATACCTCTGTCAGCAGGATGGAATCACTGATCTTTTTCTCCCTACCTTCCTTAATTCAGAAACTCTCAGTGAGGCTTCTTATTTCCTTGGCAACCGAGTTATTTGCATACGTTACTTGGAGGCCAAAATTATGTTTCCATAAAACGGGGATACTCACTTGTGGATATGAAGTTCTGGAGCTACTCGTTTCCCTTAGGGTGTTGTTCTTAACCTGAAAACTGGACTGCATCCCGAAGTTTTTTGAGTTCCCTCCAATATCTGGCTACGACTCTCCCCATGAACGTTTGCCATTTTCTCCCACCCTTTTGACTTGGCCTCACTGAGAACTAAAATGGCCCTTTGCCTGAAGCTCTGCAAACGGAAGCTAGAGAACTTGACGAAACGGCCACAACGGCTCCTATGGAAACAATCCTCGTGCCTGTTTCTTTGAGAGCCACTCCGAAATTTGAACCAAACACCCGACGACATCATCAGAGGTGTTGCAGACTTCTAAAGTTGCTTCGACCCTGACATCTAGAAATCTCCTTCACTCACTCACTCATCTCACTCATCTCACTCACTCACACACACACACACACACACACACACACACACACACACACACACACACATCCCTACACACACGAGTCACCAGCTCAGCTTTAATATGTTCCAAGGAACTTTCAGAGGAGGGAACTCTTGGGCTCCAGAGTAGGCCGCCCCAAAATCTGCCTCCATGCTCTATTGATTATTTTGAATTCAAGTGACTTAAGAACCGGCCAGCACAAGAGGGACACACTGGCCCGCCTTTCTGTCCTCCTGCGGAGGAAGATCTCAAGTGAAGACATCTGCTTCCATGCATGTCCATGATTCTCAAATGGTGTAGTGGGGTTTCCTGGGTTAGGAAAAGGAGGGGACATCTTTTGCCTGGAAAAAAAGGCCTGTTTCTCACACAACCTCCTCCCATCCCTTACCTCTCTCCCTCCTTCCCTCCCTGCAGTTTGGAGGGGACAGCCTAAGGGTGGGGAAATTGGGGAAAGAAAAAAGACAAAGCCATTCATTAAAGAGAAGCTCGAGGCAAAGTCAAAGGCTCCGACTTGACCGGAGAGCTTTCTGCATTTGAATGGAGCGATTGAACGAGGCCCTGCCGAATGAATCGTCCGGACCTCCCCTCCCCTCCCCCGCTCCTGGCAAAGGTCAGTCCAGGGGACTTAGGAAGGAGCTCTGGAGAAGGAACGGGGGTGGGGGTGGGGGTGGGGGCGGGACCAACAGACAATAGCCGCTGCCTGCCTGCCTGCCTGCCTGCCTGCCGGGCTGAGGCCTGAGGCCTGAGGCCTGAGGCCTGAGGGTCACCACGCTGGCTCTTGCAACACAATCCCTTCCAGGAAACTGCTGTGATGACTGTTTGGCAGTGAAGGATCAACTCTGAACTCTCTTGGCCTATTTCTGCAAAAGGCCCGAGCCTCAGCTACGACAGATTCTCTGGGTTTCTTGGCACAGGGACTGACCCGCACCCTCCCGTCCTGTCAGATCCTCCTTTGTACACACGCCTCCACTCACTGGAAGGGTTCTTTGGCCTCGTCCAGAAAACGAACATACAAAAAGAAACCCACAAACAAGACTGAAATGATGTGTTGGTAGTTATGGGAAAGAAACCTGCTCCTCTCACACACCTGAGGGCAGGAAGCGAAGGCAGGTTCTCGGCCGGAGGGGGACGGGGTGAACCGAGGTCGGTCAGCGCCCCCCTCCCCCCGCTTCTCTCCCGGGTGACGTGGGCCCCCCTTCCCCGCCTCTCTCTGCGCCCCCCATCCCCACCCCGCCCTGGTTCTGATATTTCACTCGGGAAACTTCTCTAGGCCGGCCGAGATGCCAGCTTGCTGTCCTGCCGTTTCATGTCCATCTCTATCAGCCATGTCCAAAAGGCACGGGAAATCATGGACAGCAGATAGCGCACCCAGAGTTGTGTGTGTGTGTGTGTGTGTGTGTGTGTGTGTGTGTGTGTGTGTGTGTGTGTGTGTGTGTGTGTGTTTTGCTGGGGTTTCTGTCTGCGTGTGTGTTTGCTTTTGGTTTGGCTTTTTTTTTTTTTTTCTTCGATAAACTCGCCCCATTTGGGAGTCGGGTGGAACACGGCGGGTGTCTCCTGGCCTGCCGCCCTAACAAACCCCAAAGAGACTCATTTTGGGGTCTCGGCCAGCCAGGTCCCCTTTCTTGGAATTCTGGTTTCATAAATCCGTCTCGTGTCCATGGAATTCTCAGGTCCAGCCATCGACCCTAAGGACGGGGAGGGAAGGTTTTGTCCCGGGGACATCTTCCTTCCTTGCCCGCCTCCTCGGGGTTCCGGACGCTTCGGTATGCTGACGTGCCGTGCCCTCCTCAGCTCCACCCCGACCCCCACCCCAACCCCCCAACCCCCCACCCCCCCGTTTTTGGGAACTCTGTGAACAGGGGTGGTGTTTTTCACAGCCAAACACACTCTCACCGTAAGACCCGGCCCTCGGAGGACTCCTTGCTATGAATGGACCCGAGGTGACGCGGGGAGTCGAACGGCTGAGGTCCACGCAGAAACCTGCACGCGGACCTTGACAGTGGCTGTTTTATTCCTCACTGCCAAGAACTCTCTCGGAGGTGACCGAGACATGTCTTTCAGGAGGTGAATGGACACGTACGTAGCCTGGGGACGAGCCGTAGGTAACATGCTTTCTCGGAAGAGAAAAACCATGGACGGGATGAACAGGTCAGCGGGGTGGTGGTGGATGGTGGATGAATAGGCGGAGGGCAGAGGACGTTTAAGGCAGGGAAACTCTCCAAAGTTAGGATCCTGATGGTATGAAAGCAAACGTTTTGCATAGGGCACTACCTGAGATGGGGTGAATCGAAGGGACCTACCTCTATGGGCCACCACCCCCTCCTCCCCACCATGAAAGCGCCCCAAGCAAGCCTGCTCTTTTTACCCCAGTTGAAGACCCTTGCTAAAGCCAGAAGGCAAAAAATGACCATGAGAAATCTGACCAGCCGTCGCTTGGGACAAGAGTGAGGCCAATGAATCCAGTGAAAAGTTGACAGAGGGGCCTGGGTCCCTCGGCTCGACCCCTTCACGGAGAAGCCAAAGCCTTTTACGCAGGGA
>NW_027136324.1:932500-935000 GCF_039906515.1 Pseudorca crassidens
CCGGGCAGCCGGGGATCTTGCTCGTGACCCTCTGGGCACCCCGTGCCGGCCGCCCCGGGCCCCGCCGGCGTCTCCGTGGGATTTGCCCCCGCCGAGGAGTCGCGTGGGGAGCGCGTTTCCTTCGAGGCGGCCTCCCGGCGACGTCTTCCCAGCTTCCCCGGCCACCCCCCCCCCCCCCCGTCTGCTGCCGGGGTCGCGCCGTGTCGTGCCGTCCCGGGAGCTAGCTCCGAGACGGACGCCTCGGGGCCGCGCCAGACGCCCGCCGGCTCGCCCCGGCGGGCCGAGCTCGGGCGTTTGGGCGGCCCGGCGCTGCTGCATCCTCGGTGGCCGGCCGGCGACAGGGAACCCGGCCCGGGGACGTTGGAGCCGTTGTCGGGAGCCACCTGGCGGCCGCTTTTATATTGTCCCTTGTCTCTGGAGCTTCGGCGACCTTCGTGAGGGCTGTGACTCGGCCGCCGGGCCCGAGGCAGAGTTCCGGGAGCCGGGCGACGCTGGCGGTGACTGTCCCGGTGGGGCCCAGGCGTGGGCGCCTCCTGCTGTCGCTTGAGATTGGGCGTGCAGGCCTATGAGGGTGTGACTGTCGCCGCGCTCTCGAGCCGGTCTGTGGGGCCGCCTGGCCTGGTCGACCAGCATCCGGCCGCGGGGACCGACCCGGCCACCCGACCCTCCTTCCTTCCTTCCCTCCCTCCCCCCCCCCCCACCGCCCGGTCCCCACAGCGCCCCGCTCCGGAGGTGGGGACCGGCCCGTGCCCGTGCCCGTGCGTTTAGGCCGGTGGAGGGCGCGACGGGCTCGTTGGCGGGCGCGCGTGGGTCCCGGTGGTCGGATTCTTTCTGACCGATGCTTTTCCGAGTCGGACTCCGGAGGTGGGGACCGGGCTGGGCCGCGAGGGGTGACCCGGAGAGAGAGGCCCGGGCCCGGGTGCGGTCCCTCGTGGGCTCCGGTCGCCTGGGAGGTGCCTCCGTGCGAAAATGTTTCCAAGTCCCCCTGGGTCCGGGGACGCGGACGGGCCGGGACCTGCTCGCGCGGGTGGCCGGGGAGGGCGCACCCGGCCCTTTAGCGGGCCCACGTGGGTCCCGGTCGGCGGACGCGACTTTTTCTCACCCTCCCCCGCCCCCTCCTCCACCGCGAGTCCCGGCCGGGGTGGGGGTGGCGGTGGGGACCGGCCCGAGTCGTACTGGGTGGCCCGGATAGGGCGGCCTGGGCCCGGGCGCGGTCCCTCGTGGGCCCCGCTCGTCAGAGGCGGCAGAGTGGGATAGTTCCTTTTCTGTAACCAAGTCTTCGCCCGGGGACTCGGAGGGACGGCGGTACGGTACCTGCTCGCGCGGGCGATCCGGGGAGGGCGACCCCGGCCCGCTCGCTGCCTCTGCCACGTTTTCCCGCCCCGCCCCGCTCCACTCTGCCGCCCCCCCCCCCCCCCCCCCGCTCCTCGGGTCGACCAGATGGCCCCGAGAGAGCTCCGGGGCTGCTGTGGATGGGGAAGTGTTGGGGAGAGGTAGCCGGGCCGAGGTCCCGGGGAGCCCCCCCGAGGTTCGTGGATGGGCCCCGCTGCCGGGCGCCGTGATTTTTTTCGCCTGAAATGGGCCTTTTTTACCACCAGATAGGTGCTGACACGGTCTCCTCTGGCATCTCTCGCTGGGGGTTCTGGGACTCTGGACGCGCGCAGGGCGCTGGGCTTTGGACCGCCGTCCGGCGCCCGAACCGGCCCTTGCCACTTGAGCCGCCCGCTTGGGCCTGCGCGCCGGCTCTCGTGTGTGCGCCCGGCTGACCCGACCCGCGGTGCCGCCTCCGGTCTCTGGCTCACCCGAGGGCGGCGGGGCGAGGTGGTGCGTGGGTCTTCTACCCCGTGTGACTCCCCTTCCCCGCCGCAGGCACCCGGTGGTGGCTGAGACGACCCCAACCCGCAGGCTCCGTGCCACGTGTCAGGCGTTCTCCTCGCGGGGTCGTCGGCCACTGTTGCCCGAGAAGGCAAGAGGGAGCGAAGGGGGGGGCTGGGTGCCGGCTGAGGCTGAAGCAGGCTCCTCCGGTGAGGGTCCTCGCCGTGCCCCTCCTCCCTCGGGGCCCTCGTGGCCCCTGGCTCTCTGGATTGACTGATCGATGTGGTGATGTCGCGCTCTCCTGGGCCGGGCCTTAAGTCGCGCCAGACGAGGGACGGACGTTCTTGGCGAACGGGACCGCTCTTCTCGTTCTGTCCGCGGGCCCCTCGCCTCTCTTGTCACGCCCTGCCGGCCTGCCGAGGGGTGTGTGGGAGGCAGGGGTGGTGGTCTCCGGCCCTGACCTGCGGTCTCCCGCCTCCTGCCTCATGGCGTGGGCGGGGCCGTGGTCCTCGGACGCAGCAGACGCTCTCGCTTCGCCTCCTTGGCGTGTGCCTCGCGGGCGGTCCTCCCCGCGTCGGTGGGGGCCGTCCCGCCGCTGCGCCGCGCGCCCGCTGCCGGCGCGTGAGCGTGACTTGCTCGGTCCTCTGTGGTGCCCCTGGAGCGCTCCAGGTCGTCCCTCAGGCGC
>NW_027136324.1:940000-942500 GCF_039906515.1 Pseudorca crassidens
GGTCCGAGGAGGAGGAGGGGTCCGGGGTTTGGCCGGGCCCGGCCTCCCACGCGTGCCTCCGTCCCCGGTGCCGGTCACGCCCAACCCCGTTCGCGACCGCCCCACACCCCGCGCGGAGCCTCCGGTGCGTCTCGGGGTGGGTGGCGCGGCGGTGGCGTGGCGGTGGCGGCTCCCCCTGGGGGGGCCGCCCGCCCGCCCGCCTGCCCGCCCGTCGCCTTCCCGCCGCCGGCCCTGGGCCGGTTCCCCGCCGGTCGGTCGTCGGTCCTCCGCTCCGTGCCCTCCGCCCCCTCGGCGGGCGCCTCTTTACCTGTGTCCCGAGCCCCGGGACCTCGCCTCCCTCCGTCGTCCGTCCGGCTCTCTCTCGCTCTCTCTCTCTCTTTCGCGCCCTCCCTCCCCGTGCGCCCCCTGCCCGCGCTCGCCACCCGCTTCCCGTCGAAGCTCCCCTTACGCCCTCGGTGGCGACAAGGGGTGCCCCGGGAACGCGGGCGCGGGCCGGGCTAGGGCCACGGGGGCCGGGGGTTTGGGGTTCAGGAGCAGAGAGGGCCGCGTCCGGGCGCGAGCGTGGGGAAGGTCTCCGCCCGGTTTCGGGGACACGGGTGTGGGGGCGTCGTCGGGCGGTGGCCGTGGTGTCTCGTGTGGCGGTCGGCCCGGATCCCCGGCCGGGGTCCCGCGTCACGGGCCGGTAGCGCCGAGGCCCCCGCGTGTTGCGGGCGGCCGCGGGCGGAGAAGCGTGTCGGTCGGTGTCGGGGCGGCGGTGAGCGTGGGGGCGCCCCGCGCCCAGCCCCACCCCCCACGCCTCGCCCGCCTCCCCCCTCTCCAGGTACCTAGCGCGTCCCGGCGCGGAGGTTTAAAGACCCATGGGGGGTCGCCCGTCCGCCTTGGGGTCGGGGCGGTCGGGCCCGCGGGGAGTCGGGAGGCCCCTCCCTTCTCCCCCAGGCTCCGCTTCACCCCCCCCCCACCGGCACCTCACCGCACACGGGGCCGGGGCGCCGCGCTGCCGCGGCGCCGCCGGTCCACCCCGCCGCGGCCGTCGGGAGGGGGCTACCCGGCGGCCGTGGTGCGGGCCGGGGCCGTGCGCCGCGCGCCTGCGCGCCCCGCGTCCCCTGTGTGTGTGTGTTGCGCGCACGGTCGGGTTGGGGGGGGCAGGTGGGAACCCCCCGGGCGCCTGTGGGGTGTCCGAGCCCGCCCCGCCCGCGGGGTCGGTGCCGGGCGCCCCGTGGTGAAACCCTCCGGCCCCCTCCGGTCTGCTTGTTTTCTGTCTGACTTGGCCGGCCAGAGGCAGCCCCTCCGGGGGAAGGTGCCGTGCCACCGGCGGGGACCCCCCCCGCCGAAACCCAGAGAAACCAAAACTCGTACGACTCTTAGCGGTGGATCACTCGGCTCGTGCGTCGATGAAGAACGCAGCTAGCTGCGAGAATTAATGTGAATTGCAGGACACATTGATCATCGACACTTCGAACGCACTTGCGGCCCCGGGTTCCTCCCGGGGCTACGCCTGTCTGAGCGTCGCTTGACGATCAATCGCCCCCCCCGGGGTGTGCGTGCGCGCGCGCGCGCCTTCCCGGGGGTGGCGCGGCTGGGGGTTTGCTCGCAGGGCCGCCGGGGCCCTCCGTCCCCCTAAGTGCAGACGCGGCGCCCCCCGTCCACGGGGGCGCGCTGCCCGCGAGCGGGAAGAGAAGGGGAGAGAGAGAGAGCTCGCGACGAGGCCCTGGCCGCGTGGCCTCCGCGGTCGGTCCCCCTTCGGGAAGCGCCCTCGCGCCGCAAGCGGTCTCTGGGCGCTACCCCCGGGGTGTCGGTGGGCGGGGACGGTCCCGCGCCCTCGCGGCCGGGGCCGGCGGTGGTGGTTGGGCCGCGTCCGTTCCGCCGTCGTACGCCGCCCGCCCCCGGCGGCGTCCCGGCGAGGTCCGGCCCGCCTCCTCCGCGGGGCCCCGACCCGCGCGTCCGGGATCCGTGCCCGCCCCCGCCGCCTCGCCTCGCCGTGTCGGGGCGGGCGTCTCGGGCCGAGGCCGAGTCGTGCGTGCGCGGCCGCGCCCCGGGGATGCGTGCCCCGGCGGCGACCCGCGGGACGCCGCGGCGTCGCCTGCCGCCGCGCGCTTTCCCCCGGGCTGCGGCCGCGCCGCTCGGCGCTTCGTGCACGCTCCCCGAGCCGGCCGGCGGTGGGCGCCTGTCGGTGGTGGGCGGGGGCGCACGGCGTCGTCCGTCCGTCGCTCGTCGTGGCGGGGCCGTCTGGCGGCTGCGTGGAGGCTGTGTGGCGTCGGCGGCGTGAGGGGTGGAGAGGCGGAGAACGGAGACGGGGGGAGAGAGAGGGGAGAGCGAGAGAGGGTTGGGAGTCGGTCGGTTCGGTCGGTCGCGGAAGGAGGCGTGGGAGGAGGGCCCGGCGGTCGGGGGGCGACCGCCGGGTTTTCTCCCCACCGCCTTGCCTTCCGCGCCGCCCGCCGCCCTCTCCCGTCCGCTGCTCCCGCTCCTCCTCCTCCTCGTCCTCCTCGTCGTCCTCTCCCGT
>NW_027136324.1:950000-960000 GCF_039906515.1 Pseudorca crassidens
GCCCCGAACTTAGAAAACTCTCATCTCTGCAAAAAGACAAGCAGTGCTGGCTGGGGCTGGCACATTCTCTTCTTCTCATGGGACTGATGTTGATCTCCATAGCTCAGAAAACACGTGCGAACACTCAGAAGATACCCAAGCACTGTGTCCTTCCTTTACCTGGCTCCCTGTCGCTCACTCTCCGCCTCTGTCTCTGTCTCTGCCACTCGCTGTCTCTTTCTTTCTCCCGGTCTCTCTCTCTCTCTCTCTCTCTCTCTCTCTCTCTCTCTCTCTCTCTCTCTCTCGCTCTCGCTCTCGCTCTCGCTCTCGCTCTCGCTCTCTTGCTCTCTCTCTCTCTCTCTCTCTCTCTCTCTCTCTCTCTCGCGCTCTCTCTCTCTCTCTCTCTCTCTCGCGCTCGCTCTCGCTCTCGCGCTCGCTCTCTCGCGCTCGCGCTCGCTCTCGCGCTCTCCCCCACCCCTGCTCTTCCTCCCCCACTTTATCCCTTTCTTCCCGCCTCCTCTCTTTCTTTCTCTCTGTCTCCCTCTCTGTCTCTCTGTCTCTCTTCTCTCTCTGTCTCTGTCTCTCTGTCTCTGTCTCTCTCCACCCCCCCCGTCTCTCCCTCCCTGTCCCTCCCTGTCTCTCCCTCCCTGTCTCTCCCTCCCTGTCTCTCCCTCCCTCCCTCCCTCCCTCTCTCTTTTTCCTCTCTCTCCCTCTCCTGGCCTCTCCTCCACTTTCTCCCTTCCTCGTTTTCTGTCTCCCTCTCCCTCACCCATCCCCACTCCCCCCCATCCCCGGTCATGGGGCATCCTCATTTTCCATGAGAACTCATGGATTTGGAAGGGATGTTGGACTGATGTTCGCGTGCTACCGGATCCCACTCCCACAGGGATAGCTGCTGCACTGCCTTTGGCAGGCCATGGTGGGTGGGGGTGGTGTCTCTTCTTCTGTATCGGTAGAAATGATTTGAAGAGGAGGCAGGATGGGCATAGGTCCACTGCCTCACACCAAGGCCCTTTGGGAGCATTTCAGTGAATCGGGACAGAACATGTTTCTCCGTGCGGGGAGGGAACCGGAATAGGGCACCCCGAAATGGACCGCTTTGGCACACAGATGAGTTCGAATTGAAGGCGCTTCAGAAACGACGGGTGGGCGACGAGGACGCTCTGCCGCTCTGCCTCTCCCTCTTCTTCCTGACCTGAAAGGAGGACCAAGATCTTCCTCGAGAAGAAGCTCAAGCTCAGAGCCCGCCCTTTCGAGTGACTCCTGGCTTGGGCTTCTCCTGCGTGGGGGTCACGGTGCACGCGTTCCTCAGCCGTGGGTCGCTCTCTTCTCGAGCTGTCTTTTGGGGACAGGGGCCTCTCAGGCAAGAACTCAGAAGGATCGTCGAGGGAACGTCGTTTTTCCTCTCCCACGACTGATGAATGCAGACAGACACACAGGAATCTCGCCCCCCGCTTCCACCCCCGCCCCCCACCCCCCACCCCAAGTGAGAGGAGTCGCCGGACATCCTTGGGGTCACACACAGCCAGCCTCCGTGGCTCTTCTATGTTGCCAGGCTCCCTGGCCTTCACTGCCCCCGCACACCCCCCGTGAAGTTGCATCATCGTTCATAGTGTAAATGCTGTGAGAAGATAAGCTTTTCAAAATAAAATTCTCCCTGTCTTTCCTTCCCAAGAACACCATGAACACCTACTGTCATGTGCAGTGCTTATGGACCCACCTGGAGCAGAGGACCCTCTCCGACAGACACCCTCCCCACCCCACCCCACCCCACCCCACCCCACCCCCAGGAACTCACTTGCTCCGAGTCATCGAGGAGAGGGTGTCTGGTTCCGTGTCTTAAATGGGTGGGCCAATGACACGTCATCTCCTAGTAAGCCATCGGGTTCACCGGTTCGGGTTCGGGTTCGGTGGCATGAAGTACATTTACGTCCTCCTTGAGTTTGACTTTGAAAGTCTTGGGGCCCTGAGTAGGCCGCCCCCAAACGTGCCTCCGTGGCATAGAGAAGTTTTGGAATTAGACTGACAACACCACGAGAGGGACGCTCTGACTCTCTTTTACTTCTCCCCTCTGAAATCAGGAAGAAAATCTCTCACGTGAAAGGGGAGGGGGGCGGGAGGTGTAGACACCATGACGAACTGAACCGCCCTCATGTCTCATGAAATGTTCACGAATCATCTAAGTAGGACTGCTCCTAACGAATAGAGGGCATAGATGTTAACGAGATAAGAATGTTTAAGGGGAACTCTCCCCCCAATGATTGTTTTCCATAGGCCGACTTCAAGACTTTCCAACATCTCTGGTCATCTCTAGGCTTAGAGGTTGGCTAAGTGCCATTGGCAGGGTGAAATCTCAGCGAGTGTCTACATCACCTCCACATAAGATAAAATACTGAAATGTTCATGGCTCCACAAGTCTAAGGGTCTCCCTGCTTTGGACCTCTTACGGAGGAGAGACTGAGCATGTTTGGTTCCATGCCTAGATAGATCTTGTGCTTTAGGGAAAGAGTGTACTCGGTAGGAGCCTAGACTTCTACAAAGTATTCCATATTCACACTGTTCACTGTGGTTGGCTTCCTTACTTTCACTGACTGACTGAAGAAAAAAAAAAAAAAAAAACAGACAGTGTCCAAGGACGAGGCATTCCAAAGAAGGAACGGAACGTGTGTGGTCCAAGCTACCTGATGTCGCCATCCTCATGGTAGGAAGAGGACTTTTTTGGGGGAGTGGGGAGGCAAAGTAGAAGATATGCAGATAATGTTTGGGGGAAGGAGAAAGAGATTTTAGTCCTAAAGGTGGTCACTTCTCAATGGAAAAGAAAGAAAACGAGGGACAGGCTAAAAATGGGCACAGACGATTGGAAAAGGTGTGTGAAGAAAATGGTCTTTGGAAAGGAATCGGATCCGTGGTCAGGACTGACTGGATAAGATGAGGATGGATTCAAAGACAGAAATGAGTTTTCGTATCAACGTGAAACAAGTGCAAAAATAGAATTTAGTTGTCTCTCTATGTTAAAAGGACAAGGTTTGGGTTTGGGTTTAGGGTTTGGGTTTTTCTTTCATCAGTCTGCTCTGTCCATCATGAGAGATTAGATTAGATTAGGAAAGGTTTCTTCCTTTATCTTTAAGGAGAGAAGGAAGGAAAGAAAGAAAGAGAGAGAGAGAGAGAGAGAGAGAGAGAGAGAAGGAAGGAAGGAAGGAAGGAAGGAAGGAAGGAAGAAAGGAAGGAAGGAAGGAAGGAAGGAAGGAAGGAAGGAAGGAAGGAAGGAAGGAAGGAAGGAAGGAAGGAAGGAAAAGGAAGCAAGAAAGAAAAGCTTATGCCTTGTCAAAAGTCATCACTTATTTTCTAGGTTGCCGTTATCAGGTCTCGGAGGACTCACATCAGCTTAGTCCTCTCGAGATTCAAAGAACCAGGTGTGGCTCGGAACTGAAGAAGAAGCTTCTCTCTCTGCCTAGCAAGTCTCTCCTTGGGATGTCGGTGACCTGGCTAGCGAAGCACTGTTTCACAGTGACCTATATCCGATTAAGTGCTTTACAACCTTTTGGATATTTTGGACACACTTGCCCCCCGGTTGAAGGACAGGTGAAGTCCTTTGGACTTAGAACGCACTTTGAGTTAGGATGCAGGAGGAGAGGGCCCTCGAAATAGCCCAAAAATGTGTTCTCTCTCCTGAGAAACGAGAGAGATGAAACTGAGTACGTTTCTTGGAGAGCTTCGATGACACGGGAAGCGTCGTCAAAGAGGAAGGAACAACGTGAAGTCTACTTTGGCTTGTGTCTGTACACCGATGTGTTCTAACTGTTCCAGACATGATGGGATGTTTCTTCCTGGAAGTCTTCTCTGCCCTGGCATAAAGGGTTGTCTGTCGTCGTCAAAATGGAGGCTCACACGAAAGGGACGGAACCCAGTATCAGGGAGGTGTTCTAACCGACGTTCACGCCAAGGCAGCAACAACAGCCTGTTGAAAGGTGGTGGGGGTGGCGGGGCACACGTGGATCGAGTCCATTCTGTCCTGTCAACAGCCGGTCGGGGCTATGGCAGACGGGAGACGGCGGCCCGGCCGGTTGGTTACTCCCTGGCCAACCTCCCCCCTCCCCCACCCCCACACTCCACCTTGCATTCCTTCACCCACCCATGGTGCCTTGAAGATGACCCCAATTGTACATAGACATTGGCGGGAAGATTTCTACAGTCTACCGGCAACGTCTGACCTGTCATGCTTGTAACCCTGGGGGGGGGGGGGGTGGGGGGTGGGAACTATTTTTCTCTCTGGAAAGAAAACCTCCTCTCTCTGGACCCTCTGAACCCCAGCCACTGGACTTCATTCCACTGCCACTTAGTAGGGGTCATCCAAACATTCTTGTGGCCGTAGGTATGTCTTCCGTGTGGGTTGAAGTCTTCCCTCACTCACTGCAAGCCTGATGTCCTCACCGTGGCACAGAGACTGTTAAAAAAACAAAATGTGTTTGCCACTTGGGGTCTACCTTCCACAGCCTCCCCTGTGATCAGATCACGGCACCCGCTTCGCTGGGCAAATCCTACAATCCTTCACAGAAGCTCTTGCAAACTTTTTGGAACCGTCACTCGTCCAGTCACGCTCGATCATCAGGCAAGGTCGGCAGAACCGATGGAAAGACTGGACTCCAAGTAGAACAAGGATGACTTACACGGGATTGAATGAACTGATGAACAGGATGATAATGTGTATGACTACTTGTGTAAAGTAGGACGGATTGGGGAAGCGGGGGATAACTTAGGGGGTTGGGATGACCATGTACACATGACTGTACATAAAATCGGTAATCAACAAGCAAGCGCCTCCTACTATATAGCACAGGAAACTCTACTCAATACTTTGTAATAAACCTATGAGAGAAAAGAATGTGAAAAAAAAAAAAACCCTACGTAAAATACCTTTATATATATATATATATATATATATATATATATATATACACACATATATATACATATACACACACACACACGTATGTAGGTATATGTATATACATGTATGTATGTATATATATGTATATGTATATATGGAGGGGGGGAGAGAGAGAGAGAGAGAGAGACAGAGAGAGACAGAGACAGAGGCAGAGACACTGAGACAGAGAGAGACAGAGAGAAAGAAGAGACAGAGAGACAGAGGGATTAGGACTGATTCTTAAATCTTTTGTTTTCCAGGTACAAGGAAAAACAAAAACAAACCAACAAAACCCAATTTTCTTTTTTCTTTTTTCTTTTTTTTTATTTTTAAAGAGGGACCTCCATTTGGTAACTTATACCTCTGTCAGCAGGATGGAATCACTGATCTTTTTCTCCCTACCTTCCTTAATTCAGAAACTCTCAGTGAGGCTTCTTATTTCCTTGGCAACCGAGTTATTTGCATACGTTACTTGGAGGCCAAAATTATGTTTCCATAAAACGGGGATACTCACTTGTGGATATGAAGTTCTGGAGCTACTCGTTTCCCTTAGGGTGTTGTTCTTAACCTGAAAACTGGACTGCATCCCGAAGTTTTTTGAGTTCCCTCCAATATCTGGCTACGACTCTCCCCATGAACGTTTGCCATTTTCTCCCACCCTTTTGACTTGGCCTCACTGAGAACTAAAATGGCCCTTTGCCTGAAGCTCTGCAAACGGAAGCTAGAGAACTTGACGAAACGGCCACAACGGCTCCTATGGAAACAATCCTCGTGCCTGTTTCTTTGAGAGCCACTCCGAAATTTGAACCAAACACCCGACGACATCATCAGAGGTGTTGCAGACTTCTAAAGTTGCTTCGACCCTGACATCTAGAAATCTCCTTCACTCACTCACTCACTCACTCACTCACTCACTCACACACACACACACACACACACACACACACACACACACATCCCTACACACACGAGTCACCAGCTCAGCTTTAATATGTTCCAAGGAACTTTCAGAGGAGGGAACTCTTGGGCTCCAGAGTAGGCCGCCCCAAAATCTGCCTCCATGCTCTATTGATTATTTTGAATTCAAGTGACTTAAGAACCGGCCAGCACAAGAGGGACACACTGGCCCGCCTTTCTGTCCTCCTGCGGAGGAAGATCTCAAGTGAAGACATCTGCTTCCATGCATGTCCATGATTCTCAAATGGTGTAGTGGGGTTTCCTGGGTTAGGAAAAGGAGGGGACATCTTTTGCCTGGAAAAAAAGGCCTGTTTCTCACACAACCTCCTCCCATCCCTTACCTCTCTCCCTCCTTCCCTCCCTGCAGTTTGGAGGGGACAGCCTAAGGGTGGGGAAATTGGGGAAAGAAAAAAGACAAAGCCATTCATTAAAGAGAAGCTCGAGGCAAAGTCAAAGGCTCCGACTTGACCGGAGAGCTTTCTGCATTTGAATGGAGCGATTGAACGAGGCCCTGCCGAATGAATCGTCCGGACCTCCCCTCCCCTCCCCCGCTCCTGGCAAAGGTCAGTCCAGGGGACTTAGGAAGGAGCTCTGGAGAAGGAACGGGGGTGGGGGTGGGGGTGGGGGCGGGACCAACAGACAATAGCCGCTGCCTGCCTGCCTGCCTGCCTGCCTGCCGGGCTGAGGCCTGAGGCCTGAGGCCTGAGGCCTGAGGGTCACCACGCTGGCTCTTGCAACACAATCCCTTCCAGGAAACTGCTGTGATGACTGTTTGGCAGTGAAGGATCAACTCTGAACTCTCTTGGCCTATTTCTGCAAAAGGCCCGAGCCTCAGCTACGACAGATTCTCTGGGTTTCTTGGCACAGGGACTGACCCGCACCCTCCCGTCCTGTCAGATCCTCCTTTGTACACACGCCTCCACTCACTGGAAGGGTTCTTTGGCCTCGTCCAGAAAACGAACATACAAAAAGAAACCCACAAACAAGACTGAAATGATGTGTTGGTAGTTATGGGAAAGAAACCTGCTCCTCTCACACACCTGAGGGCAGGAAGCGAAGGCAGGTTCTCGGCCGGAGGGGGACGGGGTGAACCGAGGTCGGTCAGCGCCCCCCTCCCCCCGCTTCTCTCCCGGGTGACGTGGGCCCCCCTTCCCCGCCTCTCTCTGCGCCCCCCATCCCCACCCCGCCCTGGTTCTGATATTTCACTCGGGAAACTTCTCTAGGCCGGCCGAGATGCCAGCTTGCTGTCCTGCCGTTTCATGTCCATCTCTATCAGCCATGTCCAAAAGGCACGGGAAATCATGGACAGCAGATAGCGCACCCAGAGTTGTGTGTGTGTGTGTGTGTGTGTGTGTGTGTGTGTGTGTGTGTGTGTGTGTGTGTGTGTGTGTTTTGCTGGGGTTTCTGTCTGCGTGTGTGTTTGCTTTTGGTTTGGCTTTTTTTTTTTTTTTCTTCGATAAACTCGCCCCATTTGGGAGTCGGGTGGAACACGGCGGGTGTCTCCTGGCCTGCCGCCCTAACAAACCCCAAAGAGACTCATTTTGGGGTCTCGGCCAGCCAGGTCCCCTTTCTTGGAATTCTGGTTTCATAAATCCGTCTCGTGTCCATGGAATTCTCAGGTCCAGCCATCGACCCTAAGGACGGGGAGGGAAGGTTTTGTCCCGGGGACATCTTCCTTCCTTGCCCGCCTCCTCGGGGTTCCGGACGCTTCGGTATGCTGACGTGCCGTGCCCTCCTCAGCTCCACCCCGACCCCCACCCCAACCCCCCAACCCCCCACCCCCCCGTTTTTGGGAACTCTGTGAACAGGGGTGGTGTTTTTCACAGCCAAACACACTCTCACCGTAAGACCCGGCCCTCGGAGGACTCCTTGCTATGAATGGACCCGAGGTGACGCGGGGAGTCGAACGGCTGAGGTCCACGCAGAAACCTGCACGCGGACCTTGACAGTGGCTGTTTTATTCCTCACTGCCAAGAACTCTCTCGGAGGTGACCGAGACATGTCTTTCAGGAGGTGAATGGACACGTACGTAGCCTGGGGACGAGCCGTAGGTAACATGCTTTCTCGGAAGAGAAAAACCATGGACGGGATGAACAGGTCAGCGGGGTGGTGGTGGATGGTGGATGAATAGGCGGAGGGCAGAGGACGTTTAAGGCAGGGAAACTCTCCAAAGTTAGGATCCTGATGGTATGAAAGCAAACGTTTTGCATAGGGCACTACCTGAGATGGGGTGAATCGAAGGGACCTACCTCTATGGGCCACCACCCCCTCCTCCCCACCATGAAAGCGCCCCAAGCAAGCCTGCTCTTTTTACCCCAGTTGAAGACCCTTGCTAAAGCCAGAAGGCAAAAAATGACCATGAGAAATCTGACCAGCCGTCGCTTGGGACAAGAGTGAGGCCAATGAATCCAGTGAAAAGTTGACAGAGGGGCCTGGGTCCCTCGGCTCGACCCCTTCACGGAGAAGCCAAAGCCTTTTACGCAGGGATGAGCTTTGACACACCTAGGTTTCTTCGGCCAGTGCGACGTTCATGAAACACGCTAAAGGAAAATGATCGATCGATGTGTTTGCCGTCTGCCTGAGCGCACGCGATACGAAATAGAAACCGGGGGAGGGGGTGTGTGCTGACGTTCGGGGTCTAATGGGAGAAACCTTGGAGGGTTTTTGCCCTTAGGGTGCCTTGGTCTGGGGTTGACTTGTGTGCGCTGAGAACGAGGGCCGTTATTGAAGACCCTGTGCAGATTTTGGACACCATGATCCATGGAACCCTGAAGTTTTGGAACCTAGAAATCTTTGGGTCTGCATTTGAGTTGGAAATCTTCTCCTTGACAGAAAGAAGCACACAGGAGGAGGAGGAGGAGGAGGAGGAGGAGGAGGACGAGGACGAGGACGAGGACGAGGAGGACGAGGAGGACGAGGAGGACGAGGACGAGGACGAGGACGAGGACGAGGACGAGGACGAGGAGGAGGACGACGAGGAGGAGGACGAGGACGGGGACGAGGTGGAGGAGGAGGACGAGGAGGACGAGGAGGACGAGGAGGGGAAATGGAACTGCATGATGAGCAGATCAGCTTTTCGATGTCAGCAAGGCACCCGCCGCCCAGTTCTCTGGGTGAACTGTCTTGATCTTGCACATCTCTACCGCCTCCGAAATGTGAACACAGCCTGCGATGGCCTGACTGAGACTAAGGCCAGTGGACTGGATGAGGTAGACCCTGAAACCAAAGGGAAGGAAAAAAAAAAAAAAGAAAGAAAGAAAAAACAGAAAAGCCAAAACGGAAACAAACAAACAAACAAAAAAACCCCAAAAAATAACAACGGGGGAGGGGAGGGGGAAGTGGTCTCTTTAAGAATACAAACCGGTGGAAGGGCTCCCTCACCCAAACACTAATTCGCCGTCTCCTTCGGGACCAACACGAATCTTAAAAGTCTTTCCCCACAGATAATAAAAAGCCTTAGCCATCGGAGGAAATAAACGTCACCTATTCCAACGGTTCTTTATAAATAAGCAAGAGAGCGAATTTTCGATTGCACTACCTGCTTCGTGGCTGACTAAAAGTTTTTAAATGAAAGCTATGAAATCTCTGGTCATGTCGATCTCTAGGTAGGTAGGTAGGTAGGTAGGTAGGTACGTACGTACGTACGTACGTACGTACGCACGCATGAGACAGACCTACAGACATTTTGGAAAAGGACTGGGGAGTGGCCTAGGGCCAAACAGGCCTTGCCAGCTAAAGAACAGAGGCCCTGGGGGCCTGAGTCTCAGACACACACCCGCCCACCCACCCACACCCACCCACCCACCCACGTACACACGCGCGCGCGCGCGCGCGCGCACACACACACACACACACACACACACACACACACACACACACGAGGCTCTCGGGAGTAAAAGATTAACTTTACCTCTGTTGACACCACGACTATACCTAGTTGTCCCAAGACGAGGAGCTCCACTGTACATTTAACCCTTATCTGTTCCTGTGCTTTCTTGCAGAAAATTCTCATGTGCTTCTTTCCCCTCGTGGAAGCGCTTGCTATTCCCCATAGGTAGCCACCGTGCAACCAGCTGCTGCAGATCCGAGAATTTGGAGGATTCCTGGAAAGGATCGGTGATCCCGAGACAAACTCTC
>NW_027136324.1:962500-967500 GCF_039906515.1 Pseudorca crassidens
AAAGGTTCAGTTTGGGCCTCCAGTTCACTTTCCTCGCTGGGTTGCTTGTTTTCTGGAAGCTGAGTGGTGAGAGGCCTTGGTCTGTTTTGGATAGGCTCCCCTTACGGGATGTGCTTGGGCTTGTCCTAGGCCTTTATACGTCCACGTATACCTGTGCCACAAGCACACGCGATGCACGTACGTATACTATACGTGCACGCTTTTTCCTTTGTTTTGAAGGCCAGAGTAGTTGTACGGCTTGACTTCTTCGCTGGTATGGTTTGTCGTGGTCTCGGTGGGGCTACAGTCCGTTGTCGATACTTACCGCATTCCACACACACACACACACACACACGCACACGCACACGCACACGCACACGCACACGCTCGCACTCGGGGTGTTGCATTGAGTAGATGTGCCCGAACTCAGTTTCTTTAGTGGATGGCTATGGACTCCACCCTCGCCCCCCCTCCGCCCCCCCACCCGCCCGCATTCCCCCGAGCCCCGCCTCCCCCATCCCCCACCCCCACGCCCACCCCCGCCCGTGGACTGTGGTCAGTCCATTTTGAAATCCATGTTTTCTCGTGACCGCGGGTGCGTTTTCCCCACCCACGCACCCATGTGTTGTCTTTGGACTTTGTCGCCGTCCGGGCAGAGATAGTTGTTTGTTTCCGCTTGTATGTGTGGGGTCGGAGGGTATCCTTCCTTTCCTTTCTAGGTTCTGGGCTTTGCGTGTCTGCTTCCGACAGACCTCCACCGTTCGAGAGAGGATGAATTCCTGCGTTGTTCTCTGAGTGCTTGCCTGGTTTCGGTTTGCCAGTCCCCGCCTTCCCTCCCTCCCTCCCTCCCTCCCTCCCTCCCTCCGTCCGGGCAGCCGGGGAT
Source organism: Pseudorca crassidens (assembly GCF_039906515.1). Taxonomy (NCBI): domain Eukaryota; kingdom Metazoa; phylum Chordata; class Mammalia; order Artiodactyla; family Delphinidae; genus Pseudorca; species Pseudorca crassidens. The sequence goes on from NW_027136324.1 coordinate 963,363, forward strand.
CTTGCTCGTGACCCTCTGGGCACCCCGTGCCGGCCGCCCCGGGCCCCGCCGGCGTCTCCGTGGGATTTGCCCCCGCCGAGGAGTCGCGTGGGGAGCGCGTTTCCTTCGAGGCGGCCTCCCGGCGACGTCTTCCCAGCTTCCCCGGCCACCCCCCCCCCCCCCCCCCGTCTGCTGCCGGGGTCGCGCCGTGTCGTGCCGTCCCGGGAGCTAGCTCCGAGACGGACGCCTCGGGGCCGCGCCAGACGCCCGCCGGCTCGCCCCGGCGGGCCGAGCTCGGGCGTTTGGGCGGCCCGGCGCTGCTGCATCCTCGGTGGCCGGCCGGCGACAGGGAACCCGGCCCGGGGACGTTGGAGCCGTTGTCGGGAGCCACCTGGCGGCCGCTTTTATATTGTCCCTTGTCTCTGGAGCTTCGGCGACCTTCGTGAGGGCTGTGACTCGGCCGCCGGGCCCGAGGCAGAGTTCCGGGAGCCGGGCGACGCTGGCGGTGACTGTCCCGGTGGGGCCCAGGCGTGGGCGCCTCCTGCTGTCGCTTGAGATTGGGCGTGCAGGCCTATGAGGGTGTGACTGTCGCCGCGCTCTCGAGCCGGTCTGTGGGGCCGCCTGGCCTGGTCGACCAGCATCCGGCCGCGGGGACCGACCCGGCCACCCGACCCTCCTTCCTTCCTTCCCTCCCTCCCCCCCCCCCCCACCGCCCGGTCCCCACAGCGCCCCGCTCCGGAGGTGGGGACCGGCCCGTGCCCGTGCCCGTGCGTTTAGGCCGGTGGAGGGCGCGACGGGCTCGTTGGCGGGCGCGCGTGGGTCCCGGTGGTCGGATTCTTTCTGACCGATGCTTTTCCGAGTCGGACTCCGGAGGTGGGGACCGGGCTGGGCCGCGAGGGGTGACCCGGAGAGAGAGGCCCGGGCCCGGGTGCGGTCCCTCGTGGGCTCCGGTCGCCTGGGAGGTGCCTCCGTGCGAAAATGTTTCCAAGTCCCCCTGGGTCCGGGGACGCGGACGGGCCGGGACCTGCTCGCGCGGGTGGCCGGGGAGGGCGCACCCGGCCCTTTAGCGGGCCCACGTGGGTCCCGGTCGGCGGACGCGACTTTTTCTCACCCTCCCCCGCCCCCTCCTCCACCGCGAGTCCCGGCCGGGGTGGGGGTGGCGGTGGGGACCGGCCCGAGTCGTACTGGGTGGCCCGGATAGGGCGGCCTGGGCCCGGGCGCGGTCCCTCGTGGGCCCCGCTCGTCAGAGGCGGCAGAGTGGGATAGTTCCTTTTCTGTAACCAAGTCTTCGCCCGGGGACTCGGAGGGACGGCGGTACGGTACCTGCTCGCGCGGGCGATCCGGGGAGGGCGACCCCGGCCCGCTCGCTGCCTCTGCCACGTTTTCCCGCCCCGCCCCGCTCCACTCTGCCGCCCCCCCCCCCCCCCCCCCCGCTCCTCGGGTCGACCAGATGGCCCCGAGAGAGCTCCGGGGCTGCTGTGGATGGGGAAGTGTTGGGGAGAGGTAGCCGGGCCGAGGTCCCGGGGAGCCCCCCCGAGGTTCGTGGATGGGCCCCGCTGCCGGGCGCCGTGATTTTTTTCGCCTGAAATGGGCCTTTTTTACCACCAGATAGGTGCTGACACGGTCTCCTCTGGCATCTCTCGCTGGGGGTTCTGGGACTCTGGACGCGCGCAGGGCGCTGGGCTTTGGACCGCCGTCCGGCGCCCGAACCGGCCCTTGCCACTTGAGCCGCCCGCTTGGGCCTGCGCGCCGGCTCTCGTGTGTGCGCCCGGCTGACCCGACCCGCGGTGCCGCCTCCGGTCTCTGGCTCACCCGAGGGCGGCGGGGCGAGGTGGTGCGTGGGTCTTCTACCCCGTGTGACTCCCCTTCCCCGCCGCAGGCACCCGGTGGTGGCTGAGACGACCCCAACCCGCAGGCTCCGTGCCACGTGTCAGGCGTTCTCCTCGCGGGGTCGTCGGCCACTGTTGCCCGAGAAGGCAAGAGGGAGCGAAGGGGGGGGCTGGGTGCCGGCTGAGGCTGAAGCAGGCTCCTCCGGTGAGGGTCCTCGCCGTGCCCCTCCTCCCTCGGGGCCCTCGTGGCCCCTGGCTCTCTGGATTGACTGATCGATGTGGTGATGTCGCGCTCTCCTGGGCCGGGCCTTAAGTCGCGCCAGACGAGGGACGGACGTTCTTGGCGAACGGGACCGCTCTTCTCGTTCTGTCCGCGGGCCCCTCGCCTCTCTTGTCACGCCCTGCCGGCCTGCCGAGGGGTGTGTGGGAGGCAGGGGTGGTGGTCTCCGGCCCTGACCTGCGGTCTCCCGCCTCCTGCCTCATGGCGTGGGCGGGGCCGTGGTCCTCGGACGCAGCAGACGCTCTCGCTTCGCCTCCTTGGCGTGTGCCTCGCGGGCGGTCCTCCCCGCGTCGGTGGGGGCCGTCCCGCCGCTGCGCCGCGCGCCCGCTGCCGGCGCGTGAGCGTGACTTGCTCGGTCCTCTGTGGTGCCCCTGGAGCGCTCCAGGTCGTCCCTCAGGCGCGCGAGGCCGAGCGGTGGTGTCGTTCCCTTTTCCCAGCGTGCTCCTCGGGGTCTCCGCCGCGGTGGTGTGTCCCGTGAGTGGCTCTCTTGGGGGGGTCGAGACGGTAAAGGGCGCGGGGGCTTGCCTCTGTTTCTCTCCCTCGGTGGGGGACGGGGGCCTGCCACCTCGTCGCCATCGTCCTCCCACGGTGTGCCGTGGGGGGGACTGACTTCGTGGCCGGGCCGACGCCGCGTGTGCCGCCGCCCCCCACTTGCGTGTGTGTGGGGAGTCGCACACGGGCGTGGGTGCGATCGCGTTGGGCCGGGGCCTGTGAGAAGGGGGCGTCTGTCGCGCTTCTCGGGCGTGCTCCCCCCTTCCGGAGCCCGGTGGACGAGCCTGGGGGGCGGCAGAGGTTGTGCCCCCGAGGCTGTGGCCGCGAACGCTCCAGTGGGCCGTGTGCTTACCCATACCGCAGACCCCCCCCCACCCCTCCCACGGCCAGTCGTGGACTTGGTGGCTCGTGGAGCGCCTCCGTGGGCCCGAAGGGCAGAGACGATGGGTGGGGGATGACGCACCCTCGGTGAGAAAGCCTTCTCTAGCGATCCGAGAGGGAGCCTTGGGGTACCGGACCCCCCAGCCGCTGCCCCTCCCAAGCGTGCAGTGGGCCACGGTGGCCACTGCCAGAGCCACGTGGGTGGCAGAGGCCCTCGCCCTCGCGGGGAGGGCTTGCGCCGGCCCCGCGGTGGGGCCGAGTGCCGCTCTTTGCCTACCGCGGCCCGCGCCTCCCCCCTCTGAGTCGGGGGAGGGTCCCGCCAGGCCGGCGTCCGGCGCGGGGCCGTGTGTGCGCGTGTGTGTGCGCGTGCGGTGACCCGCGCGGTGGCGAGCCCGAGGTGGGGTTCGGGGACGCACGGACGTCCCGACTCCCCAGTCCCGCAGCCGCGAGGAGCCCGTCGCGCCTGCCCTCGCCGCGAGTCGCGGCCGGGGGCGGTGTGTGGGCACGGTGCGGGTCGCCTCGCTCGGGAGCGTTTCCCTGGGGCGCGAGCCCCGGGGGTCGGACTCAGATGAAGGCGGATGTGGCGAGGACGGAGGAGGTTGAGTTTGGGCGGACGGGTCCCTCCGTGTCACGCGGGGGGAAACCGTCGCACACGGGCCCCGGCGGCGGGGCCGGGTCGTGGGAGAACCCCAGGGTGGCCGGGGCCGGCCGGCGTCCCAGGCGTCGTGGGACCGCCCTCGTGTGTGTGGCGGTGGGACCCCGCGCTTGTTTCCCTGGCGGGCCCGGTCGTGCCTCGGCCCTTCCTGTCCCTGGGCGGGCGCCCCTGCGCCCCTGCCCCGCGGCCCTCGCCGCTGTGTGTGTGCGTGCCGCCCCCTCCCCGTGGCCGCCGGCCCTCCCCGGCCCCCAGCCCTCCGTGCCCCTTTCCCCGTCTGGGATCGAGCCGGCCTCGCCCACGTGAGGCTGTCGCCCGCCCCGGCCGCCGCGGCGGGCGGCGTCCCCGGGTGGAGTGCTCACGGTCCCTGAGGCGGGGGAGTCGGGCGCGGCGGCGGAGGCGTGTGTGGCGGGGCACGTGGGGCGGCCGGTGTGCGCGCGGGAGAGTGTTGTTGTCGCGGGGCTGGCCGCGGCTCGTGGGTGTTGGGCGGTGGTGGGCGCGAGCCCCGCGAGGGGGGCACCCTGG
>NW_027136324.1:980000-990000 GCF_039906515.1 Pseudorca crassidens
CCCCAGTCCCCAGTGCCCCGTCCGCGGCCGTCGCTGAGCGGTGAAATGCGCACCAGGAGGATCGGGTTCGTCATCGTGTCCCCGCCGCCCTGCTGCTCCCGATCCCGATCCCGATGCGGCCCGCTCACTCGACTGCCCGTTGTCGGGCGCCACCTGCCGGTCGGTCGCTTTTTATACGGGCCAAAGAGGTCGACCAGATGGCTGGGCCGGCCTAGGTGGGCGGGGCCAACCTCTGAGTGACGGAGGTATTCGAGTGGGAGCAAGGAGGGCAGGGGATTCTAGATCGTGGGCCGGAGGCCAGGGAGGGGGGCGAGGGATGGTAGCCACTCTAGTCTATTTTTGTTCTTTTTTAATGAACGCTTTTAAAATTGATTGATTGATTGATTGATTGATTGATTGATTGATTGATTGATTCACTCACTCACTCACTCACTCACTCACTCCATTCATTCATTCATTCATTCAATTCCGTGCAGTGGAAGGATGGAGACCTAACCTAACCACTAGACCGCCAGGGAAGCCCTTAGCCACGCTAGCCCTCATCCATGTTTTTCAGGATCATTGAGAATCATTCATCTGACGGGATGGACTGGAGAGATCTTGTCCACGCATACAGGAGAGATCCATTGGAGGTTCCAGAACTTGGGTCTCTTGGCAAGGGCGTATCATGTTTAACATGGAAAGGACTATGCCAACGGTGGTCTCAGAATGAATGGAGTGTGCAAAGAGGTAGAAAGAGAGGTTCCCGACTTGGGGGGGGGGGTGCGGGGAGGGGGGAAAGCCCCAACCACGTCGCCTCGTCCTCCATCCATCCCGATCAGGGTCACGGGCAGAACACAAGGGGCGGCTTCCCTCACTGGGGGCCCCGAACTTAGAAAACTCTCATCTCTGCAAAAAGACAAGCAGTGCTGGCTGGGGCTGGCACATTCTCTTCTTCTCATGGGACTGATGTTGATCTCCATAGCTCAGAAAACACGTGCGAACACTCAGAAGATACCCAAGCACTGTGTCCTTCCTTTACCTGGCTCCCTGTCGCTCACTCTCCGCCTCTGTCTCTGTCTCTGCCACTCGCTGTCTCTTTCTTTCTCCCGGTCTCTCTCTCTCTCTCTCTCTCTCTCTCTCTCTCTCTCTCTCTCTCTCTCTCTCTCTCTCTCGCTCTCGCTCTCGCTCTCGCTCTCGCTCTCGCTCTCTTGCTCTCTCTCTCTCTCTCTCTCTCTCTCTCTCTCTCGCGCTCTCTCTCTCTCTCTCTCTCTCTCGCGCTCGCTCTCGCTCTCGCGCTCGCTCTCTCGCGCTCGCGCTCGCTCTCGCGCTCTCCCCCACCCCTGCTCTTCCTCCCCCACTTTATCCCTTTCTTCCCGCCTCCTCTCTTTCTTTCTCTCTGTCTCCCTCTCTGTCTCTCTGTCTCTCTTCTCTCTCTGTCTCTGTCTCTCTGTCTCTGTCTCTCTCCACCCCCCCCGTCTCTCCCTCCCTGTCCCTCCCTGTCTCTCCCTCCCTGTCTCTCCCTCCCTGTCTCTCCCTCCCTCCCTCCCTCCCTCTCTCTTTTTCCTCTCTCTCCCTCTCCTGGCCTCTCCTCCACTTTCTCCCTTCCTCGTTTTCTGTCTCCCTCTCCCTCACCCATCCCCACTCCCCCCCATCCCCGGTCATGGGGCATCCTCATTTTCCATGAGAACTCATGGATTTGGAAGGGATGTTGGACTGATGTTCGCGTGCTACCGGATCCCACTCCCACAGGGATAGCTGCTGCACTGCCTTTGGCAGGCCATGGTGGGTGGGGGTGGTGTCTCTTCTTCTGTATCGGTAGAAATGATTTGAAGAGGAGGCAGGATGGGCATAGGTCCACTGCCTCACACCAAGGCCCTTTGGGAGCATTTCAGTGAATCGGGACAGAACATGTTTCTCCGTGCGGGGAGGGAACCGGAATAGGGCACCCCGAAATGGACCGCTTTGGCACACAGATGAGTTCGAATTGAAGGCGCTTCAGAAACGACGGGTGGGCGACGAGGACGCTCTGCCGCTCTGCCTCTCCCTCTTCTTCCTGACCTGAAAGGAGGACCAAGATCTTCCTCGAGAAGAAGCTCAAGCTCAGAGCCCGCCCTTTCGAGTGACTCCTGGCTTGGGCTTCTCCTGCGTGGGGGTCACGGTGCACGCGTTCCTCAGCCGTGGGTCGCTCTCTTCTCGAGCTGTCTTTTGGGGACAGGGGCCTCTCAGGCAAGAACTCAGAAGGATCGTCGAGGGAACGTCGTTTTTCCTCTCCCACGACTGATGAATGCAGACAGACACACAGGAATCTCGCCCCCCGCTTCCACCCCCGCCCCCCACCCCCCACCCCAAGTGAGAGGAGTCGCCGGACATCCTTGGGGTCACACACAGCCAGCCTCCGTGGCTCTTCTATGTTGCCAGGCTCCCTGGCCTTCACTGCCCCCGCACACCCCCCGTGAAGTTGCATCATCGTTCATAGTGTAAATGCTGTGAGAAGATAAGCTTTTCAAAATAAAATTCTCCCTGTCTTTCCTTCCCAAGAACACCATGAACACCTACTGTCATGTGCAGTGCTTATGGACCCACCTGGAGCAGAGGACCCTCTCCGACAGACACCCTCCCCACCCCACCCCACCCCACCCCACCCCACCCCCAGGAACTCACTTGCTCCGAGTCATCGAGGAGAGGGTGTCTGGTTCCGTGTCTTAAATGGGTGGGCCAATGACACGTCATCTCCTAGTAAGCCATCGGGTTCACCGGTTCGGGTTCGGGTTCGGTGGCATGAAGTACATTTACGTCCTCCTTGAGTTTGACTTTGAAAGTCTTGGGGCCCTGAGTAGGCCGCCCCCAAACGTGCCTCCGTGGCATAGAGAAGTTTTGGAATTAGACTGACAACACCACGAGAGGGACGCTCTGACTCTCTTTTACTTCTCCCCTCTGAAATCAGGAAGAAAATCTCTCACGTGAAAGGGGAGGGGGGCGGGAGGTGTAGACACCATGACGAACTGAACCGCCCTCATGTCTCATGAAATGTTCACGAATCATCTAAGTAGGACTGCTCCTAACGAATAGAGGGCATAGATGTTAACGAGATAAGAATGTTTAAGGGGAACTCTCCCCCCAATGATTGTTTTCCATAGGCCGACTTCAAGACTTTCCAACATCTCTGGTCATCTCTAGGCTTAGAGGTTGGCTAAGTGCCATTGGCAGGGTGAAATCTCAGCGAGTGTCTACATCACCTCCACATAAGATAAAATACTGAAATGTTCATGGCTCCACAAGTCTAAGGGTCTCCCTGCTTTGGACCTCTTACGGAGGAGAGACTGAGCATGTTTGGTTCCATGCCTAGATAGATCTTGTGCTTTAGGGAAAGAGTGTACTCGGTAGGAGCCTAGACTTCTACAAAGTATTCCATATTCACACTGTTCACTGTGGTTGGCTTCCTTACTTTCACTGACTGACTGAAGAAAAAAAAAAAAAAAAAACAGACAGTGTCCAAGGACGAGGCATTCCAAAGAAGGAACGGAACGTGTGTGGTCCAAGCTACCTGATGTCGCCATCCTCATGGTAGGAAGAGGACTTTTTTGGGGGAGTGGGGAGGCAAAGTAGAAGATATGCAGATAATGTTTGGGGGAAGGAGAAAGAGATTTTAGTCCTAAAGGTGGTCACTTCTCAATGGAAAAGAAAGAAAACGAGGGACAGGCTAAAAATGGGCACAGACGATTGGAAAAGGTGTGTGAAGAAAATGGTCTTTGGAAAGGAATCGGATCCGTGGTCAGGACTGACTGGATAAGATGAGGATGGATTCAAAGACAGAAATGAGTTTTCGTATCAACGTGAAACAAGTGCAAAAATAGAATTTAGTTGTCTCTCTATGTTAAAAGGACAAGGTTTGGGTTTGGGTTTAGGGTTTGGGTTTTTCTTTCATCAGTCTGCTCTGTCCATCATGAGAGATTAGATTAGATTAGGAAAGGTTTCTTCCTTTATCTTTAAGGAGAGAAGGAAGGAAAGAAAGAAAGAGAGAGAGAGAGAGAGAGAGAGAGAGAGAGAAGGAAGGAAGGAAGGAAGGAAGGAAGGAAGGAAGGAAGAAAGGAAGGAAGGAAGGAAGGAAGGAAGGAAGGAAGGAAGGAAGGAAGGAAGGAAGGAAGGAAGGAAGGAAGGAAAAGGAAGCAAGAAAGAAAAGCTTATGCCTTGTCAAAAGTCATCACTTATTTTCTAGGTTGCCGTTATCAGGTCTCGGAGGACTCACATCAGCTTAGTCCTCTCGAGATTCAAAGAACCAGGTGTGGCTCGGAACTGAAGAAGAAGCTTCTCTCTCTGCCTAGCAAGTCTCTCCTTGGGATGTCGGTGACCTGGCTAGCGAAGCACTGTTTCACAGTGACCTATATCCGATTAAGTGCTTTACAACCTTTTGGATATTTTGGACACACTTGCCCCCCGGTTGAAGGACAGGTGAAGTCCTTTGGACTTAGAACGCACTTTGAGTTAGGATGCAGGAGGAGAGGGCCCTCGAAATAGCCCAAAAATGTGTTCTCTCTCCTGAGAAACGAGAGAGATGAAACTGAGTACGTTTCTTGGAGAGCTTCGATGACACGGGAAGCGTCGTCAAAGAGGAAGGAACAACGTGAAGTCTACTTTGGCTTGTGTCTGTACACCGATGTGTTCTAACTGTTCCAGACATGATGGGATGTTTCTTCCTGGAAGTCTTCTCTGCCCTGGCATAAAGGGTTGTCTGTCGTCGTCAAAATGGAGGCTCACACGAAAGGGACGGAACCCAGTATCAGGGAGGTGTTCTAACCGACGTTCACGCCAAGGCAGCAACAACAGCCTGTTGAAAGGTGGTGGGGGTGGCGGGGCACACGTGGATCGAGTCCATTCTGTCCTGTCAACAGCCGGTCGGGGCTATGGCAGACGGGAGACGGCGGCCCGGCCGGTTGGTTACTCCCTGGCCAACCTCCCCCCTCCCCCACCCCCACACTCCACCTTGCATTCCTTCACCCACCCATGGTGCCTTGAAGATGACCCCAATTGTACATAGACATTGGCGGGAAGATTTCTACAGTCTACCGGCAACGTCTGACCTGTCATGCTTGTAACCCTGGGGGGGGGGGGGGGTGGGGGGTGGGAACTATTTTTCTCTCTGGAAAGAAAACCTCCTCTCTCTGGACCCTCTGAACCCCAGCCACTGGACTTCATTCCACTGCCACTTAGTAGGGGTCATCCAAACATTCTTGTGGCCGTAGGTATGTCTTCCGTGTGGGTTGAAGTCTTCCCTCACTCACTGCAAGCCTGATGTCCTCACCGTGGCACAGAGACTGTTAAAAAAACAAAATGTGTTTGCCACTTGGGGTCTACCTTCCACAGCCTCCCCTGTGATCAGATCACGGCACCCGCTTCGCTGGGCAAATCCTACAATCCTTCACAGAAGCTCTTGCAAACTTTTTGGAACCGTCACTCGTCCAGTCACGCTCGATCATCAGGCAAGGTCGGCAGAACCGATGGAAAGACTGGACTCCAAGTAGAACAAGGATGACTTACACGGGATTGAATGAACTGATGAACAGGATGATAATGTGTATGACTACTTGTGTAAAGTAGGACGGATTGGGGAAGCGGGGGATAACTTAGGGGGTTGGGATGACCATGTACACATGACTGTACATAAAATCGGTAATCAACAAGCAAGCGCCTCCTACTATATAGCACAGGAAACTCTACTCAATACTTTGTAATAAACCTATGAGAGAAAAGAATGTGAAAAAAAAAAAAACCCTACGTAAAATACCTTTATATATATATATATATATATATATATATATATATATATATATATATATACATATATACATATACACACACACACGTATGTGGGTATATGTATATACATGTATGTATGTATATATATGTATATGTATATATGGAGGGGGGGAGAGAGAGAGAGAGAGAGAGACAGAGAGAGACAGAGACAGAGGCAGAGACACTGAGACAGAGAGAGACAGAGAGAAAGAAGAGACAGAGAGACAGAGGGATTAGGACTGATTCTTAAATCTTTTGTTTTCCAGGTACAAGGAAAAACAAAAACAAACCAACAAAACCCAATTTTCTTTTTTCTTTTTTCTTTTTTTTTATTTTTAAAGATGGACCTCCATTTGGTAACTTATACCTCTGTCAGCAGGATGGAATCACTGATCTTTTTCTCCCTACCTTCCTTAATTCAGAAACTCTCAGTGAGGCTTCTTATTTCCTTGGCAACCGAGTTATTTGCATACGTTACTTGGAGGCCAAAATTATGTTTCCATAAAACGGGGATACTCACTTGTGGATATGAAGTTCTGGAGCTACTCGTTTCCCTTAGGGTGTTGTTCTTAACCTGAAAACTGGACTGCATCCCGAAGTTTTTTGAGTTCCCTCCAATATCTGGCTACGACTCTCCCCATGAACGTTTGCCATTTTCTCCCACCCTTTTGACTTGGCCTCACTGAGAACTAAAATGGCCCTTTGCCTGAAGCTCTGCAAACGGAAGCTAGAGAACTTGACGAAACGGCCACAACGGCTCCTATGGAAACAATCCTCGTGCCTGTTTCTTTGAGAGCCACTCCGAAATTTGAACCAAACACCCGACGACATCATCAGAGGTGTTGCAGACTTCTAAAGTTGCTTCGACCCTGACATCTAGAAATCTCCTTCACTCACTCACTCACTCACTCACTCACTCACACACACACACACACACACACACATCCCTACACACACGAGTCACCAGCTCAGCTTTAATATGTTCCAAGGAACTTTCAGAGGAGGGAACTCTTGGGCTCCAGAGTAGGCCGCCCCAAAATCTGCCTCCATGCTCTATTGATTATTTTGAATTCAAGTGACTTAAGAACCGGCCAGCACAAGAGGGACACACTGGCCCGCCTTTCTGTCCTCCTGCGGAGGAAGATCTCAAGTGAAGACATCTGCTTCCATGCATGTCCATGATTCTCAAATGGTGTAGTGGGGTTTCCTGGGTTAGGAAAAGGAGGGGACATCTTTTGCCTGGAAAAAAAGGCCTGTTTCTCACACAACCTCCTCCCATCCCTTACCTCTCTCCCTCCTTCCCTCCCTGCAGTTTGGAGGGGACAGCCTAAGGGTGGGGAAATTGGGGAAAGAAAAAAGACAAAGCCATTCATTAAAGAGAAGCTCGAGGCAAAGTCAAAGGCTCCGACTTGACCGGAGAGCTTTCTGCATTTGAATGGAGCGATTGAACGAGGCCCTGCCGAATGAATCGTCCGGACCTCCCCTCCCCTCCCCCGCTCCTGGCAAAGGTCAGTCCAGGGGACTTAGGAAGGAGCTCTGGAGAAGGAACGGGGGTGGGGGTGGGGGTGGGGGCGGGACCAACAGACAATAGCCGCTGCCTGCCTGCCTGCCTGCCTGCCTGCCGGGCTGAGGCCTGAGGCCTGAGGCCTGAGGCCTGAGGGTCACCACGCTGGCTCTTGCAACACAATCCCTTCCAGGAAACTGCTGTGATGACTGTTTGGCAGTGAAGGATCAACTCTGAACTCTCTTGGCCTATTTCTGCAAAAGGCCCGAGCCTCAGCTACGACAGATTCTCTGGGTTTCTTGGCACAGGGACTGACCCGCACCCTCCCGTCCTGTCAGATCCTCCTTTGTACACACGCCTCCACTCACTGGAAGGGTTCTTTGGCCTCGTCCAGAAAACGAACATACAAAAAGAAACCCACAAACAAGACTGAAATGATGTGTTGGTAGTTATGGGAAAGAAACCTGCTCCTCTCACACACCTGAGGGCAGGAAGCGAAGGCAGGTTCTCGGCCGGAGGGGGACGGGGTGAACCGAGGTCGGTCAGCGCCCCCCTCCCCCCGCTTCTCTCCCGGGTGACGTGGGCCCCCCTTCCCCGCCTCTCTCTGCGCCCCCCATCCCCACCCCGCCCTGGTTCTGATATTTCACTCGGGAAACTTCTCTAGGCCGGCCGAGATGCCAGCTTGCTGTCCTGCCGTTTCATGTCCATCTCTATCAGCCATGTCCAAAAGGCACGGGAAATCATGGACAGCAGATAGCGCACCCAGAGTTGTGTGTGTGTGTGTGTGTGTGTGTGTGTGTGTGTGTGTGTGTGTGTGTGTGTGTGTGTGTGTGTGTGTTTTGCTGGGGTTTCTGTCTGCGTGTGTGTTTGCTTTTGGTTTGGCTTTTTTTTTTTTTTTTCTTCGATAAACTCGCCCCATTTGGGAGTCGGGTGGAACACGGCGGGTGTCTCCTGGCCTGCCGCCCTAACAAACCCCAAAGAGACTCATTTTGGGGTCTCGGCCAGCCAGGTCCCCTTTCTTGGAATTCTGGTTTCATAAATCCGTCTCGTGTCCATGGAATTCTCAGGTCCAGCCATCGACCCTAAGGACGGGGAGGGAAGGTTTTGTCCCGGGGACATCTTCCTTCCTTGCCCGCCTCCTCGGGGTTCCGGACGCTTCGGTATGCTGACGTGCCGTGCCCTCCTCAGCTCCACCCCGACCCCCACCCCAACCCCCCAACCCCCCACCCCCCCGTTTTTGGGAACTCTGTGAACAGGGGTGGTGTTTTTCACAGCCAAACACACTCTCACCGTAAGACCCGGCCCTCGGAGGACTCCTTGCTATGAATGGACCCGAGGTGACGCGGGGAGTCGAACGGCTGAGGTCCACGCAGAAACCTGCACGCGGACCTTGACAGTGGCTGTTTTATTCCTCACTGCCAAGAACTCTCTCGGAGGTGACCGAGACATGTCTTTCAGGAGGTGAATGGACACGTACGTAGCCTGGGGACGAGCCGTAGGTAACATGCTTTCTCGGAAGAGAAAAACCATGGACGGGATGAACAGGTCAGCGGGGTGGTGGTGGATGGTGGATGAATAGGCGGAGGGCAGAGGACGTTTAAGGCAGGGAAACTCTCCAAAGTTAGGATCCTGATGGTATGAAAGCAAACGTTTTGCATAGGGCACTACCTGAGATGGGGTGAATCGAAGGGACCTACCTCTATGGGCCACCACCCCCTCCTCCCCACCATGAAAGCGCCCCAAGCAAGCCTGCTCTTTTTACCCCAGTTGAAGACCCTTGCTAAAGCCAGAAGGCAAAAAATGACCATGAGAAATCTGACCAGCCGTCGCTTGGGACAAGAGTGAGGCCAATGAATCCAGTGAAAAGTTGACAGAGGGGCCTGGGTCCCTCGGCTCGACCCCTTCACGGAGAAGCCAAAGCCTTTTACGCAGGGATGAGCTTTGACACACCTAGGTTTCTTCGGCCAGTGCGACGTTCATGAAACACGCTAAAGGAAAATGATCGATCGATGTGTTTGCCGTCTGCCTGAGCGCACGCGATACGAAATAGAAACCGGGGGAGGGGGTGTGTGCTGACGTTCGGGGTCTAATGGGAGAAACCTTGGAGGGTTTTTGCCCTTAGGGTGCCTTGGTCTGGGGTTGACTTGTGTGCGCTGAGAACGAGGGCCGTTATTGAAGACCCTGTGCAGATTTTGGACACCATGATCCATGGAACCCTGAAGTTTTGGAACCTAGAAATCTTTGGGTCTGCATTTGAGTTGGAAATCTTCTCCTTGACAGAAAGAAGCACACAGGAGGAGGAGGAGGAGGAGGAGGACGAGGACGAGGACGAGGACGAGGAGGACGAGGAGGACGAGGAGGACGAGGACGAGGACGAGGACGAGGACGAGGACGAGGACGAGGAGGAGGACGACGAGGAGGAGGACGAGGACGGGGACGAGGTGGAGGAGGAGGACGAGGAGGACGAGGAGGACGAGGAGGGGAAATGGAACTGCATGATGAGCAGATCAGCTTTTCGATGTCAGCAAGGCACCCGCCGCCCAGTTCTCTGGGTGAACTGTCTTGATCTTGCACATCTCTACCGCCTCCGAAATGTGAACACAGCCTGCGATGGCCTGACTGAGACTAAGGCCAGTGGACTGGATGAGGTAGACCCTGAAACCAAAGGGAAGGAAAAAAAAAAAAAAGAAAGAAAGAAAAAACAGAAAAGCCAAAACGGAA
>NW_027136324.1:995000-997500 GCF_039906515.1 Pseudorca crassidens
GGTCCCGGTGGTCGGATTCTTTCTGACCGATGCTTTTCCGAGTCGGACTCCGGAGGTGGGGACCGGGCTGGGCCGCGAGGGGTGACCCGGAGAGAGAGGCCCGGGCCCGGGTGCGGTCCCTCGTGGGCTCCGGTCGCCTGGGAGGTGCCTCCGTGCGAAAATGTTTCCAAGTCCCCCTGGGTCCGGGGACGCGGACGGGCCGGGACCTGCTCGCGCGGGTGGCCGGGGAGGGCGCACCCGGCCCTTTAGCGGGCCCACGTGGGTCCCGGTCGGCGGACGCGACTTTTTCTCACCCTCCCCCGCCCCCTCCTCCACCGCGAGTCCCGGCCGGGGTGGGGGTGGCGGTGGGGACCGGCCCGAGTCGTACTGGGTGGCCCGGATAGGGCGGCCTGGGCCCGGGCGCGGTCCCTCGTGGGCCCCGCTCGTCAGAGGCGGCAGAGTGGGATAGTTCCTTTTCTGTAACCAAGTCTTCGCCCGGGGACTCGGAGGGACGGCGGTACGGTACCTGCTCGCGCGGGCGATCCGGGGAGGGCGACCCCGGCCCGCTCGCTGCCTCTGCCACGTTTTCCCGCCCCGCCCCGCTCCACTCTGCCGCCCCCCCCCCCCCCCCCCCCCGCTCCTCGGGTCGACCAGATGGCCCCGAGAGAGCTCCGGGGCTGCTGTGGATGGGGAAGTGTTGGGGAGAGGTAGCCGGGCCGAGGTCCCGGGGAGCCCCCCCGAGGTTCGTGGATGGGCCCCGCTGCCGGGCGCCGTGATTTTTTTCGCCTGAAATGGGCCTTTTTTACCACCAGATAGGTGCTGACACGGTCTCCTCTGGCATCTCTCGCTGGGGGTTCTGGGACTCTGGACGCGCGCAGGGCGCTGGGCTTTGGACCGCCGTCCGGCGCCCGAACCGGCCCTTGCCACTTGAGCCGCCCGCTTGGGCCTGCGCGCCGGCTCTCGTGTGTGCGCCCGGCTGACCCGACCCGCGGTGCCGCCTCCGGTCTCTGGCTCACCCGAGGGCGGCGGGGCGAGGTGGTGCGTGGGTCTTCTACCCCGTGTGACTCCCCTTCCCCGCCGCAGGCACCCGGTGGTGGCTGAGACGACCCCAACCCGCAGGCTCCGTGCCACGTGTCAGGCGTTCTCCTCGCGGGGTCGTCGGCCACTGTTGCCCGAGAAGGCAAGAGGGAGCGAAGGGGGGGGCTGGGTGCCGGCTGAGGCTGAAGCAGGCTCCTCCGGTGAGGGTCCTCGCCGTGCCCCTCCTCCCTCGGGGCCCTCGTGGCCCCTGGCTCTCTGGATTGACTGATCGATGTGGTGATGTCGCGCTCTCCTGGGCCGGGCCTTAAGTCGCGCCAGACGAGGGACGGACGTTCTTGGCGAACGGGACCGCTCTTCTCGTTCTGTCCGCGGGCCCCTCGCCTCTCTTGTCACGCCCTGCCGGCCTGCCGAGGGGTGTGTGGGAGGCAGGGGTGGTGGTCTCCGGCCCTGACCTGCGGTCTCCCGCCTCCTGCCTCATGGCGTGGGCGGGGCCGTGGTCCTCGGACGCAGCAGACGCTCTCGCTTCGCCTCCTTGGCGTGTGCCTCGCGGGCGGTCCTCCCCGCGTCGGTGGGGGCCGTCCCGCTGCTGCGCCGCGCGCCCGCTGCCGGCGCGTGAGCGTGACTTGCTCGGTCCTCTGTGGTGCCCCTGGAGCGCTCCAGGTCGTCCCTCAGGCGCGCGAGGCCGAGCGGTGGTGTCGTTCCCTTTTCCCAGCGTGCTCCTCGGGGTCTCCGCCGCGGTGGTGTGTCCCGTGAGTGGCTCTCTTGGGGGGGTCGAGACGGTAAAGGGCGCGGGGGCTTGCCTCTGTTTCTCTCCCTCGGTGGGGGACGGGGGCCTGCCACCTCGTCGCCATCGTCCTCCCACGGTGTGCCGTGGGGGGGACTGACTTCGTGGCCGGGCCGACGCCGCGTGTGCCGCCGCCCCCCACTTGCGTGTGTGTGGGGAGTCGCACACGGGCGTGGGTGCGATCGCGTTGGGCCGGGGCCTGTGAGAAGGGGGCGTCTGTCGCGCTTCTCGGGCGTGCTCCCCCCTTCCGGAGCCCGGTGGACGAGCCTGGGGGGCGGCAGAGGTTGTGCCCCCGAGGCTGTGGCCGCGAACGCTCCAGTGGGCCGTGTGCTTACCCATACCGCAGACCCCCCCCCACCCCTCCCACGGCCAGTCGTGGACTTGGTGGCTCGTGGAGCGCCTCCGTGGGCCCGAAGGGCAGAGACGATGGGTGGGGGATGACGCACCCTCGGTGAGAAAGCCTTCTCTAGCGATCCGAGAGGGAGCCTTGGGGTACCGGACCCCCCAGCCGCTGCCCCTCCCAAGCGTGCAGTGGGCCACGGTGGCCACTGCCAGAGCCACGTGGGTGGCAGAGGCCCTCGCCCTCGCGGGGAGGGCTTGCGCCGGCCCCGCGGTGGGGCCGAGTGCCGCTCTTTGCCTACCGCGGCCCGCGCCTCCCCCCTCTGAGTCGGGGGAGGGTCCCGCCAGGCCGGCGTCCGG
>NW_027136324.1:1012500-1020000 GCF_039906515.1 Pseudorca crassidens
CTCATTTTCCATGAGAACTCATGGATTTGGAAGGGATGTTGGACTGATGTTCGCGTGCTACCGGATCCCACTCCCACAGGGATAGCTGCTGCACTGCCTTTGGCAGGCCATGGTGGGTGGGGGTGGTGTCTCTTCTTCTGTATCGGTAGAAATGATTTGAAGAGGAGGCAGGATGGGCATAGGTCCACTGCCTCACACCAAGGCCCTTTGGGAGCATTTCAGTGAATCGGGACAGAACATGTTTCTCCGTGCGGGGAGGGAACCGGAATAGGGCACCCCGAAATGGACCGCTTTGGCACACAGATGAGTTCGAATTGAAGGCGCTTCAGAAACGACGGGTGGGCGACGAGGACGCTCTGCCGCTCTGCCTCTCCCTCTTCTTCCTGACCTGAAAGGAGGACCAAGATCTTCCTCGAGAAGAAGCTCAAGCTCAGAGCCCGCCCTTTCGAGTGACTCCTGGCTTGGGCTTCTCCTGCGTGGGGGTCACGGTGCACGCGTTCCTCAGCCGTGGGTCGCTCTCTTCTCGAGCTGTCTTTTGGGGACAGGGGCCTCTCAGGCAAGAACTCAGAAGGATCGTCGAGGGAACGTCGTTTTTCCTCTCCCACGACTGATGAATGCAGACAGACACACAGGAATCTCGCCCCCCGCTTCCACCCCCGCCCCCCACCCCCCACCCCAAGTGAGAGGAGTCGCCGGACATCCTTGGGGTCACACACAGCCAGCCTCCGTGGCTCTTCTATGTTGCCAGGCTCCCTGGCCTTCACTGCCCCCGCACACCCCCCGTGAAGTTGCATCATCGTTCATAGTGTAAATGCTGTGAGAAGATAAGCTTTTCAAAATAAAATTCTCCCTGTCTTTCCTTCCCAAGAACACCATGAACACCTACTGTCATGTGCAGTGCTTATGGACCCACCTGGAGCAGAGGACCCTCTCCGACAGACACCCTCCCCACCCCACCCCACCCCACCCCACCCCACCCCCAGGAACTCACTTGCTCCGAGTCATCGAGGAGAGGGTGTCTGGTTCCGTGTCTTAAATGGGTGGGCCAATGACACGTCATCTCCTAGTAAGCCATCGGGTTCACCGGTTCGGGTTCGGGTTCGGTGGCATGAAGTACATTTACGTCCTCCTTGAGTTTGACTTTGAAAGTCTTGGGGCCCTGAGTAGGCCGCCCCCAAACGTGCCTCCGTGGCATAGAGAAGTTTTGGAATTAGACTGACAACACCACGAGAGGGACGCTCTGACTCTCTTTTACTTCTCCCCTCTGAAATCAGGAAGAAAATCTCTCACGTGAAAGGGGAGGGGGGCGGGAGGTGTAGACACCATGACGAACTGAACCGCCCTCATGTCTCATGAAATGTTCACGAATCATCTAAGTAGGACTGCTCCTAACGAATAGAGGGCATAGATGTTAACGAGATAAGAATGTTTAAGGGGAACTCTCCCCCCAATGATTGTTTTCCATAGGCCGACTTCAAGACTTTCCAACATCTCTGGTCATCTCTAGGCTTAGAGGTTGGCTAAGTGCCATTGGCAGGGTGAAATCTCAGCGAGTGTCTACATCACCTCCACATAAGATAAAATACTGAAATGTTCATGGCTCCACAAGTCTAAGGGTCTCCCTGCTTTGGACCTCTTACGGAGGAGAGACTGAGCATGTTTGGTTCCATGCCTAGATAGATCTTGTGCTTTAGGGAAAGAGTGTACTCGGTAGGAGCCTAGACTTCTACAAAGTATTCCATATTCACACTGTTCACTGTGGTTGGCTTCCTTACTTTCACTGACTGACTGAAGAAAAAAAAAAAAAAAAAACAGACAGTGTCCAAGGACGAGGCATTCCAAAGAAGGAACGGAACGTGTGTGGTCCAAGCTACCTGATGTCGCCATCCTCATGGTAGGAAGAGGACTTTTTTGGGGGAGTGGGGAGGCAAAGTAGAAGATATGCAGATAATGTTTGGGGGAAGGAGAAAGAGATTTTAGTCCTAAAGGTGGTCACTTCTCAATGGAAAAGAAAGAAAACGAGGGACAGGCTAAAAATGGGCACAGACGATTGGAAAAGGTGTGTGAAGAAAATGGTCTTTGGAAAGGAATCGGATCCGTGGTCAGGACTGACTGGATAAGATGAGGATGGATTCAAAGACAGAAATGAGTTTTCGTATCAACGTGAAACAAGTGCAAAAATAGAATTTAGTTGTCTCTCTATGTTAAAAGGACAAGGTTTGGGTTTGGGTTTAGGGTTTGGGTTTTTCTTTCATCAGTCTGCTCTGTCCATCATGAGAGATTAGATTAGATTAGGAAAGGTTTCTTCCTTTATCTTTAAGGAGAGAAGGAAGGAAAGAAAGAAAGAGAGAGAGAGAGAGAGAGAGAGAGAGAGAGAAGGAAGGAAGGAAGGAAGGAAGGAAGGAAGGAAGGAAGAAAGGAAGGAAGGAAGGAAGGAAGGAAGGAAGGAAGGAAGGAAGGAAGGAAGGAAGGAAGGAAGGAAGGAAGGAAAAGGAAGCAAGAAAGAAAAGCTTATGCCTTGTCAAAAGTCATCACTTATTTTCTAGGTTGCCGTTATCAGGTCTCGGAGGACTCACATCAGCTTAGTCCTCTCGAGATTCAAAGAACCAGGTGTGGCTCGGAACTGAAGAAGAAGCTTCTCTCTCTGCCTAGCAAGTCTCTCCTTGGGATGTCGGTGACCTGGCTAGCGAAGCACTGTTTCACAGTGACCTATATCCGATTAAGTGCTTTACAACCTTTTGGATATTTTGGACACACTTGCCCCCCGGTTGAAGGACAGGTGAAGTCCTTTGGACTTAGAACGCACTTTGAGTTAGGATGCAGGAGGAGAGGGCCCTCGAAATAGCCCAAAAATGTGTTCTCTCTCCTGAGAAACGAGAGAGATGAAACTGAGTACGTTTCTTGGAGAGCTTCGATGACACGGGAAGCGTCGTCAAAGAGGAAGGAACAACGTGAAGTCTACTTTGGCTTGTGTCTGTACACCGATGTGTTCTAACTGTTCCAGACATGATGGGATGTTTCTTCCTGGAAGTCTTCTCTGCCCTGGCATAAAGGGTTGTCTGTCGTCGTCAAAATGGAGGCTCACACGAAAGGGACGGAACCCAGTATCAGGGAGGTGTTCTAACCGACGTTCACGCCAAGGCAGCAACAACAGCCTGTTGAAAGGTGGTGGGGGTGGCGGGGCACACGTGGATCGAGTCCATTCTGTCCTGTCAACAGCCGGTCGGGGCTATGGCAGACGGGAGACGGCGGCCCGGCCGGTTGGTTACTCCCTGGCCAACCTCCCCCCTCCCCCACCCCCACACTCCACCTTGCATTCCTTCACCCACCCATGGTGCCTTGAAGATGACCCCAATTGTACATAGACATTGGCGGGAAGATTTCTACAGTCTACCGGCAACGTCTGACCTGTCATGCTTGTAACCCTGGGGGGGGGGGGGGGTGGGGGGTGGGAACTATTTTTCTCTCTGGAAAGAAAACCTCCTCTCTCTGGACCCTCTGAACCCCAGCCACTGGACTTCATTCCACTGCCACTTAGTAGGGGTCATCCAAACATTCTTGTGGCCGTAGGTATGTCTTCCGTGTGGGTTGAAGTCTTCCCTCACTCACTGCAAGCCTGATGTCCTCACCGTGGCACAGAGACTGTTAAAAAAACAAAATGTGTTTGCCACTTGGGGTCTACCTTCCACAGCCTCCCCTGTGATCAGATCACGGCACCCGCTTCGCTGGGCAAATCCTACAATCCTTCACAGAAGCTCTTGCAAACTTTTTGGAACCGTCACTCGTCCAGTCACGCTCGATCATCAGGCAAGGTCGGCAGAACCGATGGAAAGACTGGACTCCAAGTAGAACAAGGATGACTTACACGGGATTGAATGAACTGATGAACAGGATGATAATGTGTATGACTACTTGTGTAAAGTAGGACGGATTGGGGAAGCGGGGGATAACTTAGGGGGTTGGGATGACCATGTACACATGACTGTACATAAAATCGGTAATCAACAAGCAAGCGCCTCCTACTATATAGCACAGGAAACTCTACTCAATACTTTGTAATAAACCTATGAGAGAAAAGAATGTGAAAAAAAAAAAAACCCTACGTAAAATACCTTTATATATATATATATATATATATATATATATATATATATATATATATATACATATATACATATACACACACACACGTATGTGGGTATATGTATATACATGTATGTATGTATATATATGTATATGTATATATGGAGGGGGGGAGAGAGAGAGAGAGAGAGAGACAGAGAGAGACAGAGACAGAGGCAGAGACACTGAGACAGAGAGAGACAGAGAGAAAGAAGAGACAGAGAGACAGAGGGATTAGGACTGATTCTTAAATCTTTTGTTTTCCAGGTACAAGGAAAAACAAAAACAAACCAACAAAACCCAATTTTCTTTTTTCTTTTTTCTTTTTTTTTATTTTTAAAGATGGACCTCCATTTGGTAACTTATACCTCTGTCAGCAGGATGGAATCACTGATCTTTTTCTCCCTACCTTCCTTAATTCAGAAACTCTCAGTGAGGCTTCTTATTTCCTTGGCAACCGAGTTATTTGCATACGTTACTTGGAGGCCAAAATTATGTTTCCATAAAACGGGGATACTCACTTGTGGATATGAAGTTCTGGAGCTACTCGTTTCCCTTAGGGTGTTGTTCTTAACCTGAAAACTGGACTGCATCCCGAAGTTTTTTGAGTTCCCTCCAATATCTGGCTACGACTCTCCCCATGAACGTTTGCCATTTTCTCCCACCCTTTTGACTTGGCCTCACTGAGAACTAAAATGGCCCTTTGCCTGAAGCTCTGCAAACGGAAGCTAGAGAACTTGACGAAACGGCCACAACGGCTCCTATGGAAACAATCCTCGTGCCTGTTTCTTTGAGAGCCACTCCGAAATTTGAACCAAACACCCGACGACATCATCAGAGGTGTTGCAGACTTCTAAAGTTGCTTCGACCCTGACATCTAGAAATCTCCTTCACTCACTCACTCACTCACTCACTCACTCACACACACACACACACACACACACATCCCTACACACACGAGTCACCAGCTCAGCTTTAATATGTTCCAAGGAACTTTCAGAGGAGGGAACTCTTGGGCTCCAGAGTAGGCCGCCCCAAAATCTGCCTCCATGCTCTATTGATTATTTTGAATTCAAGTGACTTAAGAACCGGCCAGCACAAGAGGGACACACTGGCCCGCCTTTCTGTCCTCCTGCGGAGGAAGATCTCAAGTGAAGACATCTGCTTCCATGCATGTCCATGATTCTCAAATGGTGTAGTGGGGTTTCCTGGGTTAGGAAAAGGAGGGGACATCTTTTGCCTGGAAAAAAAGGCCTGTTTCTCACACAACCTCCTCCCATCCCTTACCTCTCTCCCTCCTTCCCTCCCTGCAGTTTGGAGGGGACAGCCTAAGGGTGGGGAAATTGGGGAAAGAAAAAAGACAAAGCCATTCATTAAAGAGAAGCTCGAGGCAAAGTCAAAGGCTCCGACTTGACCGGAGAGCTTTCTGCATTTGAATGGAGCGATTGAACGAGGCCCTGCCGAATGAATCGTCCGGACCTCCCCTCCCCTCCCCCGCTCCTGGCAAAGGTCAGTCCAGGGGACTTAGGAAGGAGCTCTGGAGAAGGAACGGGGGTGGGGGTGGGGGTGGGGGCGGGACCAACAGACAATAGCCGCTGCCTGCCTGCCTGCCTGCCTGCCTGCCGGGCTGAGGCCTGAGGCCTGAGGCCTGAGGCCTGAGGGTCACCACGCTGGCTCTTGCAACACAATCCCTTCCAGGAAACTGCTGTGATGACTGTTTGGCAGTGAAGGATCAACTCTGAACTCTCTTGGCCTATTTCTGCAAAAGGCCCGAGCCTCAGCTACGACAGATTCTCTGGGTTTCTTGGCACAGGGACTGACCCGCACCCTCCCGTCCTGTCAGATCCTCCTTTGTACACACGCCTCCACTCACTGGAAGGGTTCTTTGGCCTCGTCCAGAAAACGAACATACAAAAAGAAACCCACAAACAAGACTGAAATGATGTGTTGGTAGTTATGGGAAAGAAACCTGCTCCTCTCACACACCTGAGGGCAGGAAGCGAAGGCAGGTTCTCGGCCGGAGGGGGACGGGGTGAACCGAGGTCGGTCAGCGCCCCCCTCCCCCCGCTTCTCTCCCGGGTGACGTGGGCCCCCCTTCCCCGCCTCTCTCTGCGCCCCCCATCCCCACCCCGCCCTGGTTCTGATATTTCACTCGGGAAACTTCTCTAGGCCGGCCGAGATGCCAGCTTGCTGTCCTGCCGTTTCATGTCCATCTCTATCAGCCATGTCCAAAAGGCACGGGAAATCATGGACAGCAGATAGCGCACCCAGAGTTGTGTGTGTGTGTGTGTGTGTGTGTGTGTGTGTGTGTGTGTGTGTGTGTGTGTGTGTGTGTGTGTGTGTTTTGCTGGGGTTTCTGTCTGCGTGTGTGTTTGCTTTTGGTTTGGCTTTTTTTTTTTTTTTTCTTCGATAAACTCGCCCCATTTGGGAGTCGGGTGGAACACGGCGGGTGTCTCCTGGCCTGCCGCCCTAACAAACCCCAAAGAGACTCATTTTGGGGTCTCGGCCAGCCAGGTCCCCTTTCTTGGAATTCTGGTTTCATAAATCCGTCTCGTGTCCATGGAATTCTCAGGTCCAGCCATCGACCCTAAGGACGGGGAGGGAAGGTTTTGTCCCGGGGACATCTTCCTTCCTTGCCCGCCTCCTCGGGGTTCCGGACGCTTCGGTATGCTGACGTGCCGTGCCCTCCTCAGCTCCACCCCGACCCCCACCCCAACCCCCCAACCCCCCACCCCCCCGTTTTTGGGAACTCTGTGAACAGGGGTGGTGTTTTTCACAGCCAAACACACTCTCACCGTAAGACCCGGCCCTCGGAGGACTCCTTGCTATGAATGGACCCGAGGTGACGCGGGGAGTCGAACGGCTGAGGTCCACGCAGAAACCTGCACGCGGACCTTGACAGTGGCTGTTTTATTCCTCACTGCCAAGAACTCTCTCGGAGGTGACCGAGACATGTCTTTCAGGAGGTGAATGGACACGTACGTAGCCTGGGGACGAGCCGTAGGTAACATGCTTTCTCGGAAGAGAAAAACCATGGACGGGATGAACAGGTCAGCGGGGTGGTGGTGGATGGTGGATGAATAGGCGGAGGGCAGAGGACGTTTAAGGCAGGGAAACTCTCCAAAGTTAGGATCCTGATGGTATGAAAGCAAACGTTTTGCATAGGGCACTACCTGAGATGGGGTGAATCGAAGGGACCTACCTCTATGGGCCACCACCCCCTCCTCCCCACCATGAAAGCGCCCCAAGCAAGCCTGCTCTTTTTACCCCAGTTGAAGACCCTTGCTAAAGCCAGAAGGCAAAAAATGACCATGAGAAATCTGACCAGCCGTCGCTTGGGACAAGAGTGAGGCCAATGAATCCAGTGAAAAGTTGACA
>NW_027136324.1:1025000-1027500 GCF_039906515.1 Pseudorca crassidens
CTCCCTCCCTCCCTCCCTCCCTCCCTCCCTCCGTCCGGGCAGCCGGGGATCTTGCTCGTGACCCTCTGGGCACCCCGTGCCGGCCGCCCCGGGCCCCGCCGGCGTCTCCGTGGGATTTGCCCCCGCCGAGGAGTCGCGTGGGGAGCGCGTTTCCTTCGAGGCGGCCTCCCGGCGACGTCTTCCCAGCTTCCCCGGCCACCCCCCCCCCCCCCCCCGTCTGCTGCCGGGGTCGCGCCGTGTCGTGCCGTCCCGGGAGCTAGCTCCGAGACGGACGCCTCGGGGCCGCGCCAGACGCCCGCCGGCTCGCCCCGGCGGGCCGAGCTCGGGCGTTTGGGCGGCCCGGCGCTGCTGCATCCTCGGTGGCCGGCCGGCGACAGGGAACCCGGCCCGGGGACGTTGGAGCCGTTGTCGGGAGCCACCTGGCGGCCGCTTTTATATTGTCCCTTGTCTCTGGAGCTTCGGCGACCTTCGTGAGGGCTGTGACTCGGCCGCCGGGCCCGAGGCAGAGTTCCGGGAGCCGGGCGACGCTGGCGGTGACTGTCCCGGTGGGGCCCAGGCGTGGGCGCCTCCTGCTGTCGCTTGAGATTGGGCGTGCAGGCCTATGAGGGTGTGACTGTCGCCGCGCTCTCGAGCCGGTCTGTGGGGCCGCCTGGCCTGGTCGACCAGCATCCGGCCGCGGGGACCGACCCGGCCACCCGACCCTCCTTCCTTCCTTCCCTCCCTCCCCCCCCCCCCACCGCCCGGTCCCCACAGCGCCCCGCTCCGGAGGTGGGGACCGGCCCGTGCCCGTGCCCGTGCGTTTAGGCCGGTGGAGGGCGCGACGGGCTCGTTGGCGGGCGCGCGTGGGTCCCGGTGGTCGGATTCTTTCTGACCGATGCTTTTCCGAGTCGGACTCCGGAGGTGGGGACCGGGCTGGGCCGCGAGGGGTGACCCGGAGAGAGAGGCCCGGGCCCGGGTGCGGTCCCTCGTGGGCTCCGGTCGCCTGGGAGGTGCCTCCGTGCGAAAATGTTTCCAAGTCCCCCTGGGTCCGGGGACGCGGACGGGCCGGGACCTGCTCGCGCGGGTGGCCGGGGAGGGCGCACCCGGCCCTTTAGCGGGCCCACGTGGGTCCCGGTCGGCGGACGCGACTTTTTCTCACCCTCCCCCGCCCCCTCCTCCACCGCGAGTCCCGGCCGGGGTGGGGGTGGCGGTGGGGACCGGCCCGAGTCGTACTGGGTGGCCCGGATAGGGCGGCCTGGGCCCGGGCGCGGTCCCTCGTGGGCCCCGCTCGTCAGAGGCGGCAGAGTGGGATAGTTCCTTTTCTGTAACCAAGTCTTCGCCCGGGGACTCGGAGGGACGGCGGTACGGTACCTGCTCGCGCGGGCGATCCGGGGAGGGCGACCCCGGCCCGCTCGCTGCCTCTGCCACGTTTTCCCGCCCCGCCCCGCTCCACTCTGCCGCCCCCCCCCCCCCCCCCCCCCGCTCCTCGGGTCGACCAGATGGCCCCGAGAGAGCTCCGGGGCTGCTGTGGATGGGGAAGTGTTGGGGAGAGGTAGCCGGGCCGAGGTCCCGGGGAGCCCCCCCGAGGTTCGTGGATGGGCCCCGCTGCCGGGCGCCGTGATTTTTTTCGCCTGAAATGGGCCTTTTTTACCACCAGATAGGTGCTGACACGGTCTCCTCTGGCATCTCTCGCTGGGGGTTCTGGGACTCTGGACGCGCGCAGGGCGCTGGGCTTTGGACCGCCGTCCGGCGCCCGAACCGGCCCTTGCCACTTGAGCCGCCCGCTTGGGCCTGCGCGCCGGCTCTCGTGTGTGCGCCCGGCTGACCCGACCCGCGGTGCCGCCTCCGGTCTCTGGCTCACCCGAGGGCGGCGGGGCGAGGTGGTGCGTGGGTCTTCTACCCCGTGTGACTCCCCTTCCCCGCCGCAGGCACCCGGTGGTGGCTGAGACGACCCCAACCCGCAGGCTCCGTGCCACGTGTCAGGCGTTCTCCTCGCGGGGTCGTCGGCCACTGTTGCCCGAGAAGGCAAGAGGGAGCGAAGGGGGGGGCTGGGTGCCGGCTGAGGCTGAAGCAGGCTCCTCCGGTGAGGGTCCTCGCCGTGCCCCTCCTCCCTCGGGGCCCTCGTGGCCCCTGGCTCTCTGGATTGACTGATCGATGTGGTGATGTCGCGCTCTCCTGGGCCGGGCCTTAAGTCGCGCCAGACGAGGGACGGACGTTCTTGGCGAACGGGACCGCTCTTCTCGTTCTGTCCGCGGGCCCCTCGCCTCTCTTGTCACGCCCTGCCGGCCTGCCGAGGGGTGTGTGGGAGGCAGGGGTGGTGGTCTCCGGCCCTGACCTGCGGTCTCCCGCCTCCTGCCTCATGGCGTGGGCGGGGCCGTGGTCCTCGGACGCAGCAGACGCTCTCGCTTCGCCTCCTTGGCGTGTGCCTCGCGGGCGGTCCTCCCCGCGTCGGTGGGGGCCGTCCCGCCGCTGCGCCGCGCGCCCGCTGCCGGCGCGTGAGCGTGACTTGCTCGGTCCTCTG
>NW_027136324.1:1032500-1035000 GCF_039906515.1 Pseudorca crassidens
GGCGCGTCTCTCTCCCGCCCGACCTCCCCGCCACGTCGTCCCCTCGAGGTCTGGGTCCGAGGAGGAGGAGGGGTCCGGGGTTTGGCCGGGCCCGGCCTCCCACGCGTGCCTCCGTCCCCGGTGCCGGTCACGCCCAACCCCGTTCGCGACCGCCCCACACCCCGCGCGGAGCCTCCGGTGCGTCTCGGGGTGGGTGGCGCGGCGGTGGCGTGGCGGTGGCGGCTCCCCCTGGGGGGGCCGCCCGCCCGCCCGCCTGCCCGCCCGTCGCCTTCCCGCCGCCGGCCCTGGGCCGGTTCCCCGCCGGTCGGTCGTCGGTCCTCCGCTCCGTGCCCTCCGCCCCCTCGGCGGGCGCCTCTTTACCTGTGTCCCGAGCCCCGGGACCTCGCCTCCCTCCGTCGTCCGTCCGGCTCTCTCTCGCTCTCTCTCTCTCTTTCGCGCCCTCCCTCCCCGTGCGCCCCCTGCCCGCGCTCGCCACCCGCTTCCCGTCGAAGCTCCCCTTACGCCCTCGGTGGCGACAAGGGGTGCCCCGGGAACGCGGGCGCGGGCCGGGCTAGGGCCACGGGGGCCGGGGGTTTGGGGTTCAGGAGCAGAGAGGGGCCGCGTCCGGGCGCGAGCGTGGGGAAGGTCTCCGCCCGGTTTCGGGGACACGGGTGTGGGGGCGTCGTCGGGCGGTGGCCGTGGTGTCTCGTGTGGCGGTCGGCCCGGATCCCCGGCCGGGGTCCCGCGTCACGGGCCGGTAGCGCCGAGGCCCCCGCGTGTTGCGGGCGGCCGCGGGCGGAGAAGCGTGTCGGTCGGTGTCGGGGCGGCGGTGAGCGTGGGGGCGCCCCGCGCCCAGCCCCACCCCCCACGCCTCGCCCGCCTCCCCCCTCTCCAGGTACCTAGCGCGTCCCGGCGCGGAGGTTTAAAGACCCATGGGGGGTCGCCCGTCCGCCTTGGGGTCGGGGCGGTCGGGCCCGCGGGGAGTCGGGAGGCCCCTCCCTTCTCCCCCAGGCTCCGCTTCACCCCCCCCCCACCGGCACCTCACCGCACACGGGGCCGGGGCGCCGCGCTGCCGCGGCGCCGCCGGTCCACCCCGCCGCGGCCGTCGGGAGGGGGCTACCCGGCGGCCGTGGTGCGGGCCGGGGCCGTGCGCCGCGCGCCTGCGCGCCCCGCGTCCCCTGTGTGTGTGTGTTGCGCGCACGGTCGGGTTGGGGGGGGCAGGTGGGAACCCCCCGGGCGCCTGTGGGGTGTCCGAGCCCGCCCCGCCCGCGGGGTCGGTGCCGGGCGCCCCGTGGTGAAACCCTCCGGCCCCCTCCGGTCTGCTTGTTTTCTGTCTGACTTGGCCGGCCAGAGGCAGCCCCTCCGGGGGAAGGTGCCGTGCCACCGGCGGGGACCCCCCCCGCCGAAACCCAGAGAAACCAAAACTCGTACGACTCTTAGCGGTGGATCACTCGGCTCGTGCGTCGATGAAGAACGCAGCTAGCTGCGAGAATTAATGTGAATTGCAGGACACATTGATCATCGACACTTCGAACGCACTTGCGGCCCCGGGTTCCTCCCGGGGCTACGCCTGTCTGAGCGTCGCTTGACGATCAATCGCCCCCCCCGGGGTGTGCGTGCGCGCGCGCGCGCCTTCCCGGGGGTGGCGCGGCTGGGGGTTTGCTCGCAGGGCCGCCGGGGCCCTCCGTCCCCCTAAGTGCAGACGCGGCGCCCCCCGTCCACGGGGGCGCGCTGCCCGCGAGCGGGAAGAGAAGGGGAGAGAGAGAGAGCTCGCGACGAGGCCCTGGCCGCGTGGCCTCCGCGGTCGGTCCCCCTTCGGGAAGCGCCCTCGCGCCGCAAGCGGTCTCTGGGCGCTACCCCCGGGGTGTCGGTGGGCGGGGACGGTCCCGCGCCCTCGCGGCCGGGGCCGGCGGTGGTGGTTGGGCCGCGTCCGTTCCGCCGTCGTACGCCGCCCGCCCCCGGCGGCGTCCCGGCGAGGTCCGGCCCGCCTCCTCCGCGGGGCCCCGACCCGCGCGTCCGGGATCCGTGCCCGCCCCCGCCGCCTCGCCTCGCCGTGTCGGGGCGGGCGTCTCGGGCCGAGGCCGAGTCGTGCGTGCGCGGCCGCGCCCCGGGGATGCGTGCCCCGGCGGCGACCCGCGGGACGCCGCGGCGTCGCCTGCCGCCGCGCGCTTTCCCCCGGGCTGCGGCCGCGCCGCTCGGCGCTTCGTGCACGCTCCCCGAGCCGGCCGGCGGTGGGCGCCTGTCGGTGGTGGGCGGGGGCGCACGGCGTCGTCCGTCCGTCGCTCGTCGTGGCGGGGCCGTCTGGCGGCTGCGTGGAGGCTGTGTGGCGTCGGCGGCGTGAGGGGTGGAGAGGCGGAGAACGGAGACGGGGGGAGAGAGAGGGGAGAGCGAGAGAGGGTTGGGAGTCGGTCGGTTCGGTCGGTCGCGGAAGGAGGCGTGGGAGGAGGGCCCGGCGGTCGGGGGGCGACCGCCGGGTTTTCTCCCCACCGCCTTGCCTTCCGCGCCGCCCGCCGCCCTCTCC
>NW_027136324.1:1042500-1050000 GCF_039906515.1 Pseudorca crassidens
CCCGATCAGGGTCACGGGCAGAACACAAGGGGCGGCTTCCCTCACTGGGGGCCCCGAACTTAGAAAACTCTCATCTCTGCAAAAAGACAAGCAGTGCTGGCTGGGGCTGGCACATTCTCTTCTTCTCATGGGACTGATGTTGATCTCCATAGCTCAGAAAACACGTGCGAACACTCAGAAGATACCCAAGCACTGTGTCCTTCCTTTACCTGGCTCCCTGTCGCTCACTCTCCGCCTCTGTCTCTGTCTCTGCCACTCGCTGTCTCTTTCTTTCTCCCGGTCTCTCTCTCTCTCTCTCTCTCTCTCTCTCTCTCTCTCTCTCTCTCTCTCTCTCTCTCTCGCTCTCGCTCTCGCTCTCGCTCTCGCTCTCGCTCTCTTGCTCTCTCTCTCTCTCTCTCTCTCTCTCTCTCTCTCTCGCGCTCTCTCTCTCTCTCTCTCTCTCTCGCGCTCGCTCTCGCTCTCGCGCTCGCTCTCTCGCGCTCGCGCTCGCTCTCGCGCTCTCCCCCACCCCTGCTCTTCCTCCCCCACTTTATCCCTTTCTTCCCGCCTCCTCTCTTTCTTTCTCTCTGTCTCCCTCTCTGTCTCTCTGTCTCTCTTCTCTCTCTGTCTCTGTCTCTCTGTCTCTGTCTCTCTCCACCCCCCCCGTCTCTCCCTCCCTGTCCCTCCCTGTCTCTCCCTCCCTGTCTCTCCCTCCCTGTCTCTCCCTCCCTCCCTCCCTCCCTCTCTCTTTTTCCTCTCTCTCCCTCTCCTGGCCTCTCCTCCACTTTCTCCCTTCCTCGTTTTCTGTCTCCCTCTCCCTCACCCATCCCCACTCCCCCCCATCCCCGGTCATGGGGCATCCTCATTTTCCATGAGAACTCATGGATTTGGAAGGGATGTTGGACTGATGTTCGCGTGCTACCGGATCCCACTCCCACAGGGATAGCTGCTGCACTGCCTTTGGCAGGCCATGGTGGGTGGGGGTGGTGTCTCTTCTTCTGTATCGGTAGAAATGATTTGAAGAGGAGGCAGGATGGGCATAGGTCCACTGCCTCACACCAAGGCCCTTTGGGAGCATTTCAGTGAATCGGGACAGAACATGTTTCTCCGTGCGGGGAGGGAACCGGAATAGGGCACCCCGAAATGGACCGCTTTGGCACACAGATGAGTTCGAATTGAAGGCGCTTCAGAAACGACGGGTGGGCGACGAGGACGCTCTGCCGCTCTGCCTCTCCCTCTTCTTCCTGACCTGAAAGGAGGACCAAGATCTTCCTCGAGAAGAAGCTCAAGCTCAGAGCCCGCCCTTTCGAGTGACTCCTGGCTTGGGCTTCTCCTGCGTGGGGGTCACGGTGCACGCGTTCCTCAGCCGTGGGTCGCTCTCTTCTCGAGCTGTCTTTTGGGGACAGGGGCCTCTCAGGCAAGAACTCAGAAGGATCGTCGAGGGAACGTCGTTTTTCCTCTCCCACGACTGATGAATGCAGACAGACACACAGGAATCTCGCCCCCCGCTTCCACCCCCGCCCCCCACCCCCCACCCCAAGTGAGAGGAGTCGCCGGACATCCTTGGGGTCACACACAGCCAGCCTCCGTGGCTCTTCTATGTTGCCAGGCTCCCTGGCCTTCACTGCCCCCGCACACCCCCCGTGAAGTTGCATCATCGTTCATAGTGTAAATGCTGTGAGAAGATAAGCTTTTCAAAATAAAATTCTCCCTGTCTTTCCTTCCCAAGAACACCATGAACACCTACTGTCATGTGCAGTGCTTATGGACCCACCTGGAGCAGAGGACCCTCTCCGACAGACACCCTCCCCACCCCACCCCACCCCACCCCACCCCACCCCCAGGAACTCACTTGCTCCGAGTCATCGAGGAGAGGGTGTCTGGTTCCGTGTCTTAAATGGGTGGGCCAATGACACGTCATCTCCTAGTAAGCCATCGGGTTCACCGGTTCGGGTTCGGGTTCGGTGGCATGAAGTACATTTACGTCCTCCTTGAGTTTGACTTTGAAAGTCTTGGGGCCCTGAGTAGGCCGCCCCCAAACGTGCCTCCGTGGCATAGAGAAGTTTTGGAATTAGACTGACAACACCACGAGAGGGACGCTCTGACTCTCTTTTACTTCTCCCCTCTGAAATCAGGAAGAAAATCTCTCACGTGAAAGGGGAGGGGGGCGGGAGGTGTAGACACCATGACGAACTGAACCGCCCTCATGTCTCATGAAATGTTCACGAATCATCTAAGTAGGACTGCTCCTAACGAATAGAGGGCATAGATGTTAACGAGATAAGAATGTTTAAGGGGAACTCTCCCCCCAATGATTGTTTTCCATAGGCCGACTTCAAGACTTTCCAACATCTCTGGTCATCTCTAGGCTTAGAGGTTGGCTAAGTGCCATTGGCAGGGTGAAATCTCAGCGAGTGTCTACATCACCTCCACATAAGATAAAATACTGAAATGTTCATGGCTCCACAAGTCTAAGGGTCTCCCTGCTTTGGACCTCTTACGGAGGAGAGACTGAGCATGTTTGGTTCCATGCCTAGATAGATCTTGTGCTTTAGGGAAAGAGTGTACTCGGTAGGAGCCTAGACTTCTACAAAGTATTCCATATTCACACTGTTCACTGTGGTTGGCTTCCTTACTTTCACTGACTGACTGAAGAAAAAAAAAAAAAAAAAACAGACAGTGTCCAAGGACGAGGCATTCCAAAGAAGGAACGGAACGTGTGTGGTCCAAGCTACCTGATGTCGCCATCCTCATGGTAGGAAGAGGACTTTTTTGGGGGAGTGGGGAGGCAAAGTAGAAGATATGCAGATAATGTTTGGGGGAAGGAGAAAGAGATTTTAGTCCTAAAGGTGGTCACTTCTCAATGGAAAAGAAAGAAAACGAGGGACAGGCTAAAAATGGGCACAGACGATTGGAAAAGGTGTGTGAAGAAAATGGTCTTTGGAAAGGAATCGGATCCGTGGTCAGGACTGACTGGATAAGATGAGGATGGATTCAAAGACAGAAATGAGTTTTCGTATCAACGTGAAACAAGTGCAAAAATAGAATTTAGTTGTCTCTCTATGTTAAAAGGACAAGGTTTGGGTTTGGGTTTAGGGTTTGGGTTTTTCTTTCATCAGTCTGCTCTGTCCATCATGAGAGATTAGATTAGATTAGGAAAGGTTTCTTCCTTTATCTTTAAGGAGAGAAGGAAGGAAAGAAAGAAAGAGAGAGAGAGAGAGAGAGAGAGAGAGAGAGAAGGAAGGAAGGAAGGAAGGAAGGAAGGAAGGAAGGAAGAAAGGAAGGAAGGAAGGAAGGAAGGAAGGAAGGAAGGAAGGAAGGAAGGAAGGAAGGAAGGAAGGAAGGAAGGAAAAGGAAGCAAGAAAGAAAAGCTTATGCCTTGTCAAAAGTCATCACTTATTTTCTAGGTTGCCGTTATCAGGTCTCGGAGGACTCACATCAGCTTAGTCCTCTCGAGATTCAAAGAACCAGGTGTGGCTCGGAACTGAAGAAGAAGCTTCTCTCTCTGCCTAGCAAGTCTCTCCTTGGGATGTCGGTGACCTGGCTAGCGAAGCACTGTTTCACAGTGACCTATATCCGATTAAGTGCTTTACAACCTTTTGGATATTTTGGACACACTTGCCCCCCGGTTGAAGGACAGGTGAAGTCCTTTGGACTTAGAACGCACTTTGAGTTAGGATGCAGGAGGAGAGGGCCCTCGAAATAGCCCAAAAATGTGTTCTCTCTCCTGAGAAACGAGAGAGATGAAACTGAGTACGTTTCTTGGAGAGCTTCGATGACACGGGAAGCGTCGTCAAAGAGGAAGGAACAACGTGAAGTCTACTTTGGCTTGTGTCTGTACACCGATGTGTTCTAACTGTTCCAGACATGATGGGATGTTTCTTCCTGGAAGTCTTCTCTGCCCTGGCATAAAGGGTTGTCTGTCGTCGTCAAAATGGAGGCTCACACGAAAGGGACGGAACCCAGTATCAGGGAGGTGTTCTAACCGACGTTCACGCCAAGGCAGCAACAACAGCCTGTTGAAAGGTGGTGGGGGTGGCGGGGCACACGTGGATCGAGTCCATTCTGTCCTGTCAACAGCCGGTCGGGGCTATGGCAGACGGGAGACGGCGGCCCGGCCGGTTGGTTACTCCCTGGCCAACCTCCCCCCTCCCCCACCCCCACACTCCACCTTGCATTCCTTCACCCACCCATGGTGCCTTGAAGATGACCCCAATTGTACATAGACATTGGCGGGAAGATTTCTACAGTCTACCGGCAACGTCTGACCTGTCATGCTTGTAACCCTGGGGGGGGGGGGGGGTGGGGGGTGGGAACTATTTTTCTCTCTGGAAAGAAAACCTCCTCTCTCTGGACCCTCTGAACCCCAGCCACTGGACTTCATTCCACTGCCACTTAGTAGGGGTCATCCAAACATTCTTGTGGCCGTAGGTATGTCTTCCGTGTGGGTTGAAGTCTTCCCTCACTCACTGCAAGCCTGATGTCCTCACCGTGGCACAGAGACTGTTAAAAAAACAAAATGTGTTTGCCACTTGGGGTCTACCTTCCACAGCCTCCCCTGTGATCAGATCACGGCACCCGCTTCGCTGGGCAAATCCTACAATCCTTCACAGAAGCTCTTGCAAACTTTTTGGAACCGTCACTCGTCCAGTCACGCTCGATCATCAGGCAAGGTCGGCAGAACCGATGGAAAGACTGGACTCCAAGTAGAACAAGGATGACTTACACGGGATTGAATGAACTGATGAACAGGATGATAATGTGTATGACTACTTGTGTAAAGTAGGACGGATTGGGGAAGCGGGGGATAACTTAGGGGGTTGGGATGACCATGTACACATGACTGTACATAAAATCGGTAATCAACAAGCAAGCGCCTCCTACTATATAGCACAGGAAACTCTACTCAATACTTTGTAATAAACCTATGAGAGAAAAGAATGTGAAAAAAAAAAAAACCCTACGTAAAATACCTTTATATATATATATATATATATATATATATATATATATATATATATATATACATATATACATATACACACACACACGTATGTGGGTATATGTATATACATGTATGTATGTATATATATGTATATGTATATATGGAGGGGGGGAGAGAGAGAGAGAGAGAGAGACAGAGAGAGACAGAGACAGAGGCAGAGACACTGAGACAGAGAGAGACAGAGAGAAAGAAGAGACAGAGAGACAGAGGGATTAGGACTGATTCTTAAATCTTTTGTTTTCCAGGTACAAGGAAAAACAAAAACAAACCAACAAAACCCAATTTTCTTTTTTCTTTTTTCTTTTTTTTTATTTTTAAAGATGGACCTCCATTTGGTAACTTATACCTCTGTCAGCAGGATGGAATCACTGATCTTTTTCTCCCTACCTTCCTTAATTCAGAAACTCTCAGTGAGGCTTCTTATTTCCTTGGCAACCGAGTTATTTGCATACGTTACTTGGAGGCCAAAATTATGTTTCCATAAAACGGGGATACTCACTTGTGGATATGAAGTTCTGGAGCTACTCGTTTCCCTTAGGGTGTTGTTCTTAACCTGAAAACTGGACTGCATCCCGAAGTTTTTTGAGTTCCCTCCAATATCTGGCTACGACTCTCCCCATGAACGTTTGCCATTTTCTCCCACCCTTTTGACTTGGCCTCACTGAGAACTAAAATGGCCCTTTGCCTGAAGCTCTGCAAACGGAAGCTAGAGAACTTGACGAAACGGCCACAACGGCTCCTATGGAAACAATCCTCGTGCCTGTTTCTTTGAGAGCCACTCCGAAATTTGAACCAAACACCCGACGACATCATCAGAGGTGTTGCAGACTTCTAAAGTTGCTTCGACCCTGACATCTAGAAATCTCCTTCACTCACTCACTCACTCACTCACTCACTCACACACACACACACACACACACACATCCCTACACACACGAGTCACCAGCTCAGCTTTAATATGTTCCAAGGAACTTTCAGAGGAGGGAACTCTTGGGCTCCAGAGTAGGCCGCCCCAAAATCTGCCTCCATGCTCTATTGATTATTTTGAATTCAAGTGACTTAAGAACCGGCCAGCACAAGAGGGACACACTGGCCCGCCTTTCTGTCCTCCTGCGGAGGAAGATCTCAAGTGAAGACATCTGCTTCCATGCATGTCCATGATTCTCAAATGGTGTAGTGGGGTTTCCTGGGTTAGGAAAAGGAGGGGACATCTTTTGCCTGGAAAAAAAGGCCTGTTTCTCACACAACCTCCTCCCATCCCTTACCTCTCTCCCTCCTTCCCTCCCTGCAGTTTGGAGGGGACAGCCTAAGGGTGGGGAAATTGGGGAAAGAAAAAAGACAAAGCCATTCATTAAAGAGAAGCTCGAGGCAAAGTCAAAGGCTCCGACTTGACCGGAGAGCTTTCTGCATTTGAATGGAGCGATTGAACGAGGCCCTGCCGAATGAATCGTCCGGACCTCCCCTCCCCTCCCCCGCTCCTGGCAAAGGTCAGTCCAGGGGACTTAGGAAGGAGCTCTGGAGAAGGAACGGGGGTGGGGGTGGGGGTGGGGGCGGGACCAACAGACAATAGCCGCTGCCTGCCTGCCTGCCTGCCTGCCTGCCGGGCTGAGGCCTGAGGCCTGAGGCCTGAGGCCTGAGGGTCACCACGCTGGCTCTTGCAACACAATCCCTTCCAGGAAACTGCTGTGATGACTGTTTGGCAGTGAAGGATCAACTCTGAACTCTCTTGGCCTATTTCTGCAAAAGGCCCGAGCCTCAGCTACGACAGATTCTCTGGGTTTCTTGGCACAGGGACTGACCCGCACCCTCCCGTCCTGTCAGATCCTCCTTTGTACACACGCCTCCACTCACTGGAAGGGTTCTTTGGCCTCGTCCAGAAAACGAACATACAAAAAGAAACCCACAAACAAGACTGAAATGATGTGTTGGTAGTTATGGGAAAGAAACCTGCTCCTCTCACACACCTGAGGGCAGGAAGCGAAGGCAGGTTCTCGGCCGGAGGGGGACGGGGTGAACCGAGGTCGGTCAGCGCCCCCCTCCCCCCGCTTCTCTCCCGGGTGACGTGGGCCCCCCTTCCCCGCCTCTCTCTGCGCCCCCCATCCCCACCCCGCCCTGGTTCTGATATTTCACTCGGGAAACTTCTCTAGGCCGGCCGAGATGCCAGCTTGCTGTCCTGCCGTTTCATGTCCATCTCTATCAGCCATGTCCAAAAGGCACGGGAAATCATGGACAGCAGATAGCGCACCCAGAGTTGTGTGTGTGTGTGTGTGTGTGTGTGTGTGTGTGTGTGTGTGTGTGTGTGTGTGTGTGTGTGTGTGTGTTTTGCTGGGGTTTCTGTCTGCGTGTGTGTTTGCTTTTGGTTTGGCTTTTTTTTTTTTTTTTCTTCGATAAACTCGCCCCATTTGGGAGTCGGGTGGAACACGGCGGGTGTCTCCTGGCCTGCCGCCCTAACAAACCCCAAAGAGACTCATTTTGGGGTCTCGGCCAGCCAGGTCCCCTTTCTTGGAATTCTGGTT
>NW_027136324.1:1057500-1060000 GCF_039906515.1 Pseudorca crassidens
TCTGGCATCTCTCGCTGGGGGTTCTGGGACTCTGGACGCGCGCAGGGCGCTGGGCTTTGGACCGCCGTCCGGCGCCCGAACCGGCCCTTGCCACTTGAGCCGCCCGCTTGGGCCTGCGCGCCGGCTCTCGTGTGTGCGCCCGGCTGACCCGACCCGCGGTGCCGCCTCCGGTCTCTGGCTCACCCGAGGGCGGCGGGGCGAGGTGGTGCGTGGGTCTTCTACCCCGTGTGACTCCCCTTCCCCGCCGCAGGCACCCGGTGGTGGCTGAGACGACCCCAACCCGCAGGCTCCGTGCCACGTGTCAGGCGTTCTCCTCGCGGGGTCGTCGGCCACTGTTGCCCGAGAAGGCAAGAGGGAGCGAAGGGGGGGGCTGGGTGCCGGCTGAGGCTGAAGCAGGCTCCTCCGGTGAGGGTCCTCGCCGTGCCCCTCCTCCCTCGGGGCCCTCGTGGCCCCTGGCTCTCTGGATTGACTGATCGATGTGGTGATGTCGCGCTCTCCTGGGCCGGGCCTTAAGTCGCGCCAGACGAGGGACGGACGTTCTTGGCGAACGGGACCGCTCTTCTCGTTCTGTCCGCGGGCCCCTCGCCTCTCTTGTCACGCCCTGCCGGCCTGCCGAGGGGTGTGTGGGAGGCAGGGGTGGTGGTCTCCGGCCCTGACCTGCGGTCTCCCGCCTCCTGCCTCATGGCGTGGGCGGGGCCGTGGTCCTCGGACGCAGCAGACGCTCTCGCTTCGCCTCCTTGGCGTGTGCCTCGCGGGCGGTCCTCCCCGCGTCGGTGGGGGCCGTCCCGCCGCTGCGCCGCGCGCCCGCTGCCGGCGCGTGAGCGTGACTTGCTCGGTCCTCTGTGGTGCCCCTGGAGCGCTCCAGGTCGTCCCTCAGGCGCGCGAGGCCGAGCGGTGGTGTCGTTCCCTTTTCCCAGCGTGCTCCTCGGGGTCTCCGCCGCGGTGGTGTGTCCCGTGAGTGGCTCTCTTGGGGGGGTCGAGACGGTAAAGGGCGCGGGGGCTTGCCTCTGTTTCTCTCCCTCGGTGGGGGACGGGGGCCTGCCACCTCGTCGCCATCGTCCTCCCACGGTGTGCCGTGGGGGGGACTGACTTCGTGGCCGGGCCGACGCCGCGTGTGCCGCCGCCCCCCACTTGCGTGTGTGTGGGGAGTCGCACACGGGCGTGGGTGCGATCGCGTTGGGCCGGGGCCTGTGAGAAGGGGGCGTCTGTCGCGCTTCTCGGGCGTGCTCCCCCCTTCCGGAGCCCGGTGGACGAGCCTGGGGGGCGGCAGAGGTTGTGCCCCCGAGGCTGTGGCCGCGAACGCTCCAGTGGGCCGTGTGCTTACCCATACCGCAGACCCCCCCCCACCCCTCCCACGGCCAGTCGTGGACTTGGTGGCTCGTGGAGCGCCTCCGTGGGCCCGAAGGGCAGAGACGATGGGTGGGGGATGACGCACCCTCGGTGAGAAAGCCTTCTCTAGCGATCCGAGAGGGAGCCTTGGGGTACCGGACCCCCCAGCCGCTGCCCCTCCCAAGCGTGCAGTGGGCCACGGTGGCCACTGCCAGAGCCACGTGGGTGGCAGAGGCCCTCGCCCTCGCGGGGAGGGCTTGCGCCGGCCCCGCGGTGGGGCCGAGTGCCGCTCTTTGCCTACCGCGGCCCGCGCCTCCCCCCTCTGAGTCGGGGGAGGGTCCCGCCAGGCCGGCGTCCGGCGCGGGGCCGTGTGTGCGCGTGTGTGTGCGCGTGCGGTGACCCGCGCGGTGGCGAGCCCGAGGTGGGGTTCGGGGACGCACGGACGTCCCGACTCCCCAGTCCCGCAGCCGCGAGGAGCCCGTCGCGCCTGCCCTCGCCGCGAGTCGCGGCCGGGGGCGGTGTGTGGGCACGGTGCGGGTCGCCTCGCTCGGGAGCGTTTCCCTGGGGCGCGAGCCCCGGGGGTCGGACTCAGATGAAGGCGGATGTGGCGAGGACGGAGGAGGTTGAGTTTGGGCGGACGGGTCCCTCCGTGTCACGCGGGGGGAAACCGTCGCACACGGGCCCCGGCGGCGGGGCCGGGTCGTGGGAGACCCCCAGGGTGGCCGGGGCCGGCCGGCGTCCCAGGCGTCGTGGGACCGCCCTCGTGTGTGTGGCGGTGGGACCCCGCGCTTGTTTCCCTGGCGGGCCCGGTCGTGCCTCGGCCCTTCCTGTCCCTGGGCGGGCGCCCCTGCGCCCCTGCCCCGCGGCCCTCGCCGCTGTGTGTGTGCGTGCCGCCCCCTCCCCGTGGCCGCCGGCCCTCCCCGGCCCCCAGCCCTCCGTGCCCCTTTCCCCGTCTGGGATCGAGCCGGCCTCGCCCACGTGAGGCTGTCGCCCGCCCCGGCCGCCGCGGCGGGCGGCGTCCCCGGGTGGAGTGCTCACGGTCCCTGAGGCGGGGGAGTTGGGCGCGGCGGCGGAGGCGTGTGTGGCGGGGCACGTGGGGCGGCCGGTGTGCGCGCGGGAGAGTGTTGTTGTCGCGGGGCTGGCCGCGGCTCGTGGGTGTTTGGCGGTGGTG
>NW_027136324.1:1072500-1082500 GCF_039906515.1 Pseudorca crassidens
GTCGCCGGTGTCCCCGGTGTCCCCGGTGTCCCCAGGTCCCCAGTCCCCAGTGCCCCGTCCGCGGCCGTCGCTGAGCGGTGAAATGCGCACCAGGAGGATCGGGTTCGTCATCGTGTCCCCGCCGCCCTGCTGCTCCCGATCCCGATCCCGATGCGGCCCGCTCACTCGACTGCCCGTTGTCGGGCGCCACCTGCCGGTCGGTCGCTTTTTATACGGGCCAAAGAGGTCGACCAGATGGCTGGGCCGGCCTAGGTGGGCGGGGCCAACCTCTGAGTGACGGAGGTATTCGAGTGGGAGCAAGGAGGGCAGGGGATTCTAGATCGTGGGCCGGAGGCCAGGGAGGGGGGCGAGGGATGGTAGCCACTCTAGTCTATTTTTGTTCTTTTTTAATGAACGCTTTTAAAATTGATTGATTGATTGATTGATTGATTGATTGATTGATTGATTGATTCACTCACTCACTCACTCACTCACTCACTCCATTCATTCATTCATTCATTCAATTCCGTGCAGTGGAAGGATGGAGACCTAACCTAACCACTAGACCGCCAGGGAAGCCCTTAGCCACGCTAGCCCTCATCCATGTTTTTCAGGATCATTGAGAATCATTCATCTGACGGGATGGACTGGAGAGATCTTGTCCACGCATACAGGAGAGATCCATTGGAGGTTCCAGAACTTGGGTCTCTTGGCAAGGGCGTATCATGTTTAACATGGAAAGGACTATGCCAACGGTGGTCTCAGAATGAATGGAGTGTGCAAAGAGGTAGAAAGAGAGGTTCCCGACTTGGGGGGGGGGGTGCGGGGAGGGGGGAAAGCCCCAACCACGTCGCCTCGTCCTCCATCCATCCCGATCAGGGTCACGGGCAGAACACAAGGGGCGGCTTCCCTCACTGGGGGCCCCGAACTTAGAAAACTCTCATCTCTGCAAAAAGACAAGCAGTGCTGGCTGGGGCTGGCACATTCTCTTCTTCTCATGGGACTGATGTTGATCTCCATAGCTCAGAAAACACGTGCGAACACTCAGAAGATACCCAAGCACTGTGTCCTTCCTTTACCTGGCTCCCTGTCGCTCACTCTCCGCCTCTGTCTCTGTCTCTGCCACTCGCTGTCTCTTTCTTTCTCCCGGTCTCTCTCTCTCTCTCTCTCTCTCTCTCTCTCTCTCTCTCTCTCTCTCTCGCTCTCGCTCTCGCTCTCGCTCTCGCTCTCGCTCTCTTGCTCTCTCTCTCTCTCTCTCTCTCTCTCTCTCTCTCTCTCTCTCTCGCGCTCTCTCTCTCTCTCTCTCTCTCTCGCGCTCGCTCTCGCTCTCGCGCTCGCTCTCTCGCGCTCGCGCTCGCTCTCGCGCTCTCCCCCACCCCTGCTCTTCCTCCCCCACTTTATCCCTTTCTTCCCGCCTCCTCTCTTTCTTTCTCTCTGTCTCCCTCTCTGTCTCTCTGTCTCTCTTCTCTCTCTGTCTCTGTCTCTCTGTCTCTGTCTCTCTCCACCCCCCCCGTCTCTCCCTCCCTGTCCCTCCCTGTCTCTCCCTCCCTGTCTCTCCCTCCCTGTCTCTCCCTCCCTCCCTCCCTCCCTCTCTCTTTTTCCTCTCTCTCCCTCTCCTGGCCTCTCCTCCACTTTCTCCCTTCCTCGTTTTCTGTCTCCCTCTCCCTCACCCATCCCCACTCCCCCCCATCCCCGGTCATGGGGCATCCTCATTTTCCATGAGAACTCATGGATTTGGAAGGGATGTTGGACTGATGTTCGCGTGCTACCGGATCCCACTCCCACAGGGATAGCTGCTGCACTGCCTTTGGCAGGCCATGGTGGGTGGGGGTGGTGTCTCTTCTTCTGTATCGGTAGAAATGATTTGAAGAGGAGGCAGGATGGGCATAGGTCCACTGCCTCACACCAAGGCCCTTTGGGAGCATTTCAGTGAATCGGGACAGAACATGTTTCTCCGTGCGGGGAGGGAACCGGAATAGGGCACCCCGAAATGGACCGCTTTGGCACACAGATGAGTTCGAATTGAAGGCGCTTCAGAAACGACGGGTGGGCGACGAGGACGCTCTGCCGCTCTGCCTCTCCCTCTTCTTCCTGACCTGAAAGGAGGACCAAGATCTTCCTCGAGAAGAAGCTCAAGCTCAGAGCCCGCCCTTTCGAGTGACTCCTGGCTTGGGCTTCTCCTGCGTGGGGGTCACGGTGCACGCGTTCCTCAGCCGTGGGTCGCTCTCTTCTCGAGCTGTCTTTTGGGGACAGGGGCCTCTCAGGCAAGAACTCAGAAGGATCGTCGAGGGAACGTCGTTTTTCCTCTCCCACGACTGATGAATGCAGACAGACACACAGGAATCTCGCCCCCCGCTTCCACCCCCGCCCCCCACCCCCCACCCCAAGTGAGAGGAGTCGCCGGACATCCTTGGGGTCACACACAGCCAGCCTCCGTGGCTCTTCTATGTTGCCAGGCTCCCTGGCCTTCACTGCCCCCGCACACCCCCCGTGAAGTTGCATCATCGTTCATAGTGTAAATGCTGTGAGAAGATAAGCTTTTCAAAATAAAATTCTCCCTGTCTTTCCTTCCCAAGAACACCATGAACACCTACTGTCATGTGCAGTGCTTATGGACCCACCTGGAGCAGAGGACCCTCTCCGACAGACACCCTCCCCACCCCACCCCACCCCACCCCACCCCACCCCCAGGAACTCACTTGCTCCGAGTCATCGAGGAGAGGGTGTCTGGTTCCGTGTCTTAAATGGGTGGGCCAATGACACGTCATCTCCTAGTAAGCCATCGGG
Organism: Pseudorca crassidens; assembly: GCF_039906515.1. Lineage (NCBI taxonomy): Eukaryota > Metazoa > Chordata > Mammalia > Artiodactyla > Delphinidae > Pseudorca > Pseudorca crassidens. The sequence continues at coordinate 1,075,267 of NW_027136324.1, forward strand.
TTCACCGGTTCGGGTTCGGGTTCGGTGGCATGAAGTACATTTACGTCCTCCTTGAGTTTGACTTTGAAAGTCTTGGGGCCCTGAGTAGGCCGCCCCCAAACGTGCCTCCGTGGCATAGAGAAGTTTTGGAATTAGACTGACAACACCACGAGAGGGACGCTCTGACTCTCTTTTACTTCTCCCCTCTGAAATCAGGAAGAAAATCTCTCACGTGAAAGGGGAGGGGGGCGGGAGGTGTAGACACCATGACGAACTGAACCGCCCTCATGTCTCATGAAATGTTCACGAATCATCTAAGTAGGACTGCTCCTAACGAATAGAGGGCATAGATGTTAACGAGATAAGAATGTTTAAGGGGAACTCTCCCCCCAATGATTGTTTTCCATAGGCCGACTTCAAGACTTTCCAACATCTCTGGTCATCTCTAGGCTTAGAGGTTGGCTAAGTGCCATTGGCAGGGTGAAATCTCAGCGAGTGTCTACATCACCTCCACATAAGATAAAATACTGAAATGTTCATGGCTCCACAAGTCTAAGGGTCTCCCTGCTTTGGACCTCTTACGGAGGAGAGACTGAGCATGTTTGGTTCCATGCCTAGATAGATCTTGTGCTTTAGGGAAAGAGTGTACTCGGTAGGAGCCTAGACTTCTACAAAGTATTCCATATTCACACTGTTCACTGTGGTTGGCTTCCTTACTTTCACTGACTGACTGAAGAAAAAAAAAAAAAAAAAACAGACAGTGTCCAAGGACGAGGCATTCCAAAGAAGGAACGGAACGTGTGTGGTCCAAGCTACCTGATGTCGCCATCCTCATGGTAGGAAGAGGACTTTTTTGGGGGAGTGGGGAGGCAAAGTAGAAGATATGCAGATAATGTTTGGGGGAAGGAGAAAGAGATTTTAGTCCTAAAGGTGGTCACTTCTCAATGGAAAAGAAAGAAAACGAGGGACAGGCTAAAAATGGGCACAGACGATTGGAAAAGGTGTGTGAAGAAAATGGTCTTTGGAAAGGAATCGGATCCGTGGTCAGGACTGACTGGATAAGATGAGGATGGATTCAAAGACAGAAATGAGTTTTCGTATCAACGTGAAACAAGTGCAAAAATAGAATTTAGTTGTCTCTCTATGTTAAAAGGACAAGGTTTGGGTTTGGGTTTAGGGTTTGGGTTTTTCTTTCATCAGTCTGCTCTGTCCATCATGAGAGATTAGATTAGATTAGGAAAGGTTTCTTCCTTTATCTTTAAGGAGAGAAGGAAGGAAAGAAAGAAAGAGAGAGAGAGAGAGAGAGAGAGAGAGAGAGAAGGAAGGAAGGAAGGAAGGAAGGAAGGAAGGAAGAAAGGAAGGAAGGAAGGAAGGAAGGAAGGAAGGAAGGAAGGAAGGAAGGAAGGAAGGAAGGAAGGAAGGAAAAGGAAGCAAGAAAGAAAAGCTTATGCCTTGTCAAAAGTCATCACTTATTTTCTAGGTTGCCGTTATCAGGTCTCGGAGGACTCACATCAGCTTAGTCTCTCGAGATTCAAAGAACCAGGTGTGGCTCGGAACTGAAGAAGAAGCTTCTCTCTCTGCCTAGCAAGTCTCTCCTTGGGATGTCGGTGACCTGGCTAGCGAAGCACTGTTTCACAGTGACCTATATCCGATTAAGTGCTTTACAACCTTTTGGATATTTTGGACACACTTGCCCCCCGGTTGAAGGACAGGTGAAGTCCTTTGGACTTAGAACGCACTTTGAGTTAGGATGCAGGAGGAGAGGGCCCTCGAAATAGCCCAAAAATGTGTTCTCTCTCCTGAGAAACGAGAGAGATGAAACTGAGTACGTTTCTTGGAGAGCTTCGATGACACGGGAAGCGTCGTCAAAGAGGAAGGAACAACGTGAAGTCTACTTTGGCTTGTGTCTGTACACCGATGTGTTCTAACTGTTCCAGACATGATGGGATGTTTCTTCCTGGAAGTCTTCTCTGCCCTGGCATAAAGGGTTGTCTGTCGTCGTCAAAATGGAGGCTCACACGAAAGGGACGGAACCCAGTATCAGGGAGGTGTTCTAACCGACGTTCACGCCAAGGCAGCAACAACAGCCTGTTGAAAGGTGGTGGGGGTGGCGGGGCACACGTGGATCGAGTCCATTCTGTCCTGTCAACAGCCGGTCGGGGCTATGGCAGACGGGAGACGGCGGCCCGGCCGGTTGGTTACTCCCTGGCCAACCTCCCCCCTCCCCCACCCCCACACTCCACCTTGCATTCCTTCACCCACCCATGGTGCCTTGAAGATGACCCCAATTGTACATAGACATTGGCGGGAAGATTTCTACAGTCTACCGGCAACGTCTGACCTGTCATGCTTGTAACCCTGGGGGGGGGGGGGGTGGGGGGTGGGAACTATTTTTCTCTCTGGAAAGAAAACCTCCTCTCTCTGGACCCTCTGAACCCCAGCCACTGGACTTCATTCCACTGCCACTTAGTAGGGGTCATCCAAACATTCTTGTGGCCGTAGGTATGTCTTCCGTGTGGGTTGAAGTCTTCCCTCACTCACTGCAAGCCTGATGTCCTCACCGTGGCACAGAGACTGTTAAAAAAACAAAATGTGTTTGCCACTTGGGGTCTACCTTCCACAGCCTCCCCTGTGATCAGATCACGGCACCCGCTTCGCTGGGCAAATCCTACAATCCTTCACAGAAGCTCTTGCAAACTTTTTGGAACCGTCACTCGTCCAGTCACGCTCGATCATCAGGCAAGGTCGGCAGAACCGATGGAAAGACTGGACTCCAAGTAGAACAAGGATGACTTACACGGGATTGAATGAACTGATGAACAGGATGATAATGTGTATGACTACTTGTGTAAAGTAGGACGGATTGGGGAAGCGGGGGATAACTTAGGGGGTTGGGATGACCATGTACACATGACTGTACATAAAATCGGTAATCAACAAGCAAGCGCCTCCTACTATATAGCACAGGAAACTCTACTCAATACTTTGTAATAAACCTATGAGAGAAAAGAATGTGAAAAAAAAAAAAACCCTACGTAAAATACCTTTATATATATATATATATATATATATATATATATATATATATATATATATACATATATACATATACACACACACACGTATGTAGGTATATGTATATACATGTATGTATGTATATATATGTATATGTATATATGGAGGGGGGGAGAGAGAGAGAGAGAGAGAGACAGAGAGAGACAGAGACAGAGGCAGAGACACTGAGACAGAGAGAGACAGAGAGAAAGAAGAGACAGAGAGACAGAGGGATTAGGACTGATTCTTAAATCTTTTGTTTTCCAGGTACAAGGAAAAACAAAAACAAACCAACAAAACCCAATTTTCTTTTTTCTTTTTTCTTTTTTTTTATTTTTAAAGATGGACCTCCATTTGGTAACTTATACCTCTGTCAGCAGGATGGAATCACTGATCTTTTTCTCCCTACCTTCCTTAATTCAGAAACTCTCAGTGAGGCTTCTTATTTCCTTGGCAACCGAGTTATTTGCATACGTTACTTGGAGGCCAAAATTATGTTTCCATAAAACGGGGATACTCACTTGTGGATATGAAGTTCTGGAGCTACTCGTTTCCCTTAGGGTGTTGTTCTTAACCTGAAAACTGGACTGCATCCCGAAGTTTTTTGAGTTCCCTCCAATATCTGGCTACGACTCTCCCCATGAACGTTTGCCATTTTCTCCCACCCTTTTGACTTGGCCTCACTGAGAACTAAAATGGCCCTTTGCCTGAAGCTCTGCAAACGGAAGCTAGAGAACTTGACGAAACGGCCACAACGGCTCCTATGGAAACAATCCTCGTGCCTGTTTCTTTGAGAGCCACTCCGAAATTTGAACCAAACACCCGACGACATCATCAGAGGTGTTGCAGACTTCTAAAGTTGCTTCGACCCTGACATCTAGAAATCTCCTTCACTCACTCACTCACTCACTCACTCACTCACACACACACACACACACACACACATCCCTACACACACGAGTCACCAGCTCAGCTTTAATATGTTCCAAGGAACTTTCAGAGGAGGGAACTCTTGGGCTCCAGAGTAGGCCGCCCCAAAATCTGCCTCCATGCTCTATTGATTATTTTGAATTCAAGTGACTTAAGAACCGGCCAGCACAAGAGGGACACACTGGCCCGCCTTTCTGTCCTCCTGCGGAGGAAGATCTCAAGTGAAGACATCTGCTTCCATGCATGTCCATGATTCTCAAATGGTGTAGTGGGGTTTCCTGGGTTAGGAAAAGGAGGGGACATCTTTTGCCTGGAAAAAAAGGCCTGTTTCTCACACAACCTCCTCCCATCCCTTACCTCTCTCCCTCCTTCCCTCCCTGCAGTTTGGAGGGGACAGCCTAAGGGTGGGGAAATTGGGGAAAGAAAAAAGACAAAGCCATTCATTAAAGAGAAGCTCGAGGCAAAGTCAAAGGCTCCGACTTGACCGGAGAGCTTTCTGCATTTGAATGGAGCGATTGAACGAGGCCCTGCCGAATGAATCGTCCGGACCTCCCCTCCCCTCCCCCGCTCCTGGCAAAGGTCAGTCCAGGGGACTTAGGAAGGAGCTCTGGAGAAGGAACGGGGGTGGGGGTGGGGGTGGGGGCGGGACCAACAGACAATAGCCGCTGCCTGCCTGCCTGCCTGCCTGCCTGCCGGGCTGAGGCCTGAGGCCTGAGGCCTGAGGCCTGAGGGTCACCACGCTGGCTCTTGCAACACAATCCCTTCCAGGAAACTGCTGTGATGACTGTTTGGCAGTGAAGGATCAACTCTGAACTCTCTTGGCCTATTTCTGCAAAAGGCCCGAGCCTCAGCTACGACAGATTCTCTGGGTTTCTTGGCACAGGGACTGACCCGCACCCTCCCGTCCTGTCAGATCCTCCTTTGTACACACGCCTCCACTCACTGGAAGGGTTCTTTGGCCTCGTCCAGAAAACGAACATACAAAAAGAAACCCACAAACAAGACTGAAATGATGTGTTGGTAGTTATGGGAAAGAAACCTGCTCCTCTCACACACCTGAGGGCAGGAAGCGAAGGCAGGTTCTCGGCCGGAGGGGGACGGGGTGAACCGAGGTCGGTCAGCGCCCCCCTCCCCCCGCTTCTCTCCCGGGTGACGTGGGCCCCCCTTCCCCGCCTCTCTCTGCGCCCCCCATCCCCACCCCGCCCTGGTTCTGATATTTCACTCGGGAAACTTCTCTAGGCCGGCCGAGATGCCAGCTTGCTGTCCTGCCGTTTCATGTCCATCTCTATCAGCCATGTCCAAAAGGCACGGGAAATCATGGACAGCAGATAGCGCACCCAGAGTTGTGTGTGTGTGTGTGTGTGTGTGTGTGTGTGTGTGTGTGTGTGTGTGTGTGTGTGTGTGTGTGTTTTGCTGGGGTTTCTGTCTGCGTGTGTGTTTGCTTTTGGTTTGGCTTTTTTTTTTTTTTTTCTTCGATAAACTCGCCCCATTTGGGAGTCGGGTGGAACACGGCGGGTGTCTCCTGGCCTGCCGCCCTAACAAACCCCAAAGAGACTCATTTTGGGGTCTCGGCCAGCCAGGTCCCCTTTCTTGGAATTCTGGTTTCATAAATCCGTCTCGTGTCCATGGAATTCTCAGGTCCAGCCATCGACCCTAAGGACGGGGAGGGAAGGTTTTGTCCCGGGGACATCTTCCTTCCTTGCCCGCCTCCTCGGGGTTCCGGACGCTTCGGTATGCTGACGTGCCGTGCCCTCCTCAGCTCCACCCCGACCCCCACCCCAACCCCCCAACCCCCCACCCCCCCGTTTTTGGGAACTCTGTGAACAGGGGTGGTGTTTTTCACAGCCAAACACACTCTCACCGTAAGACCCGGCCCTCGGAGGACTCCTTGCTATGAATGGACCCGAGGTGACGCGGGGAGTCGAACGGCTGAGGTCCACGCAGAAACCTGCACGCGGACCTTGACAGTGGCTGTTTTATTCCTCACTGCCAAGAACTCTCTCGGAGGTGACCGAGACATGTCTTTCAGGAGGTGAATGGACACGTACGTAGCCTGGGGACGAGCCGTAGGTAACATGCTTTCTCGGAAGAGAAAAACCATGGACGGGATGAACAGGTCAGCGGGGTGGTGGTGGATGGTGGATGAATAGGCGGAGGGCAGAGGACGTTTAAGGCAGGGAAACTCTCCAAAGTTAGGATCCTGATGGTATGAAAGCAAACGTTTTGCATAGGGCACTACCTGAGATGGGGTGAATCGAAGGGACCTACCTCTATGGGCCACCACCCCCTCCTCCCCACCATGAAAGCGCCCCAAGCAAGCCTGCTCTTTTTACCCCAGTTGAAGACCCTTGCTAAAGCCAGAAGGCAAAAAATGACCATGAGAAATCTGACCAGCCGTCGCTTGGGACAAGAGTGAGGCCAATGAATCCAGTGAAAAGTTGACAGAGGGGCCTGGGTCCCTCGGCTCGACCCCTTCACGGAGAAGCCAAAGCCTTTTACGCAGGGATGAGCTTTGACACACCTAGGTTTCTTCGGCCAGTGCGACGTTCATGAAACACGCTAAAGGAAAATGATCGATCGATGTGTTTGCCGTCTGCCTGAGCGCACGCGATACGAAATAGAAACCGGGGGAGGGGGTGTGTGCTGACGTTCGGGGTCTAATGGGAGAAACCTTGGAGGGTTTTTGCCCTTAGGGTGCCTTGGTCTGGGGTTGACTTGTGTGCGCTGAGAACGAGGGCCGTTATTGAAGACCCTGTGCAGATTTTGGACACCATGATCCATGGAACCCTGAAGTTTTGGAACCTAGAAATCTTTGGGTCTGCATTTGAGTTGGAAATCTTCTCCTTGACAGAAAGAAGCACACAGGAGGAGGAGGAGGAGGAGGAGGACGAGGACGAGGACGAGGACGAGGAGGACGAGGAGGACGAGGAGGACGAGGACGAGGACGAGGACGAGGACGAGGACGAGGACGAGGAGGAGGACGACGAGGAGGAGGACGAGGACGGGGACGAGGTGGAGGAGGAGGACGAGGAGGACGAGGAGGACGAGGAGGGGAAATGGAACTGCATGATGAGCAGATCAGCTTTTCGATGTCAGCAAGGCACCCGCCGCCCAGTTCTCTGGGTGAACTGTCTTGATCTTGCACATCTCTACCGCCTCCGAAATGTGAACACAGCCTGCGATGGCCTGACTGAGACTAAGGCCAGTGGACTGGATGAGGTAGACCCTGAAACCAAAGGGAAGGAAAAAAAAAAAAAAGAAAGAAAGAAAA
>NW_027136324.1:1087500-1090000 GCF_039906515.1 Pseudorca crassidens
TCGTTGGCGGGCGCGCGTGGGTCCCGGTGGTCGGATTCTTTCTGACCGATGCTTTTCCGAGTCGGACTCCGGAGGTGGGGACCGGGCTGGGCCGCGAGGGGTGACCCGGAGAGAGAGGCCCGGGCCCGGGTGCGGTCCCTCGTGGGCTCCGGTCGCCTGGGAGGTGCCTCCGTGCGAAAATGTTTCCAAGTCCCCCTGGGTCCGGGGACGCGGACGGGCCGGGACCTGCTCGCGCGGGTGGCCGGGGAGGGCGCACCCGGCCCTTTAGCGGGCCCACGTGGGTCCCGGTCGGCGGACGCGACTTTTTCTCACCCTCCCCCGCCCCCTCCTCCACCGCGAGTCCCGGCCGGGGTGGGGGTGGCGGTGGGGACCGGCCCGAGTCGTACTGGGTGGCCCGGATAGGGCGGCCTGGGCCCGGGCGCGGTCCCTCGTGGGCCCCGCTCGTCAGAGGCGGCAGAGTGGGATAGTTCCTTTTCTGTAACCAAGTCTTCGCCCGGGGACTCGGAGGGACGGCGGTACGGTACCTGCTCGCGCGGGCGATCCGGGGAGGGCGACCCCGGCCCGCTCGCTGCCTCTGCCACGTTTTCCCGCCCCGCCCCGCTCCACTCTGCCGCCCCCCCCCCCCCCCCCCCCCGCTCCTCGGGTCGACCAGATGGCCCCGAGAGAGCTCCGGGGCTGCTGTGGATGGGGAAGTGTTGGGGAGAGGTAGCCGGGCCGAGGTCCCGGGGAGCCCCCCCGAGGTTCGTGGATGGGCCCCGCTGCCGGGCGCCGTGATTTTTTTCGCCTGAAATGGGCCTTTTTTACCACCAGATAGGTGCTGACACGGTCTCCTCTGGCATCTCTCGCTGGGGGTTCTGGGACTCTGGACGCGCGCAGGGCGCTGGGCTTTGGACCGCCGTCCGGCGCCCGAACCGGCCCTTGCCACTTGAGCCGCCCGCTTGGGCCTGCGCGCCGGCTCTCGTGTGTGCGCCCGGCTGACCCGACCCGCGGTGCCGCCTCCGGTCTCTGGCTCACCCGAGGGCGGCGGGGCGAGGTGGTGCGTGGGTCTTCTACCCCGTGTGACTCCCCTTCCCCGCCGCAGGCACCCGGTGGTGGCTGAGACGACCCCAACCCGCAGGCTCCGTGCCACGTGTCAGGCGTTCTCCTCGCGGGGTCGTCGGCCACTGTTGCCCGAGAAGGCAAGAGGGAGCGAAGGGGGGGGCTGGGTGCCGGCTGAGGCTGAAGCAGGCTCCTCCGGTGAGGGTCCTCGCCGTGCCCCTCCTCCCTCGGGGCCCTCGTGGCCCCTGGCTCTCTGGATTGACTGATCGATGTGGTGATGTCGCGCTCTCCTGGGCCGGGCCTTAAGTCGCGCCAGACGAGGGACGGACGTTCTTGGCGAACGGGACCGCTCTTCTCGTTCTGTCCGCGGGCCCCTCGCCTCTCTTGTCACGCCCTGCCGGCCTGCCGAGGGGTGTGTGGGAGGCAGGGGTGGTGGTCTCCGGCCCTGACCTGCGGTCTCCCGCCTCCTGCCTCATGGCGTGGGCGGGGCCGTGGTCCTCGGACGCAGCAGACGCTCTCGCTTCGCCTCCTTGGCGTGTGCCTCGCGGGCGGTCCTCCCCGCGTCGGTGGGGGCCGTCCCGCCGCTGCGCCGCGCGCCCGCTGCCGGCGCGTGAGCGTGACTTGCTCGGTCCTCTGTGGTGCCCCTGGAGCGCTCCAGGTCGTCCCTCAGGCGCGCGAGGCCGAGCGGTGGTGTCGTTCCCTTTTCCCAGCGTGCTCCTCGGGGTCTCCGCCGCGGTGGTGTGTCCCGTGAGTGGCTCTCTTGGGGGGGTCGAGACGGTAAAGGGCGCGGGGGCTTGCCTCTGTTTCTCTCCCTCGGTGGGGGACGGGGGCCTGCCACCTCGTCGCCATCGTCCTCCCACGGTGTGCCGTGGGGGGGACTGACTTCGTGGCCGGGCCGACGCCGCGTGTGCCGCCGCCCCCCACTTGCGTGTGTGTGGGGAGTCGCACACGGGCGTGGGTGCGATCGCGTTGGGCCGGGGCCTGTGAGAAGGGGGCGTCTGTCGCGCTTCTCGGGCGTGCTCCCCCCTTCCGGAGCCCGGTGGACGAGCCTGGGGGGCGGCAGAGGTTGTGCCCCCGAGGCTGTGGCCGCGAACGCTCCAGTGGGCCGTGTGCTTACCCATACCGCAGACCCCCCCCCACCCCTCCCACGGCCAGTCGTGGACTTGGTGGCTCGTGGAGCGCCTCCGTGGGCCCGAAGGGCAGAGACGATGGGTGGGGGATGACGCACCCTCGGTGAGAAAGCCTTCTCTAGCGATCCGAGAGGGAGCCTTGGGGTACCGGACCCCCCAGCCGCTGCCCCTCCCAAGCGTGCAGTGGGCCACGGTGGCCACTGCCAGAGCCACGTGGGTGGCAGAGGCCCTCGCCCTCGCGGGGAGGGCTTGCGCCGGCCCCGCGGTGGGGCCGAGTGCCGCTCTTTGCCTACCGCGGCCCGCGCCTCCCCCCTCTGAGTCGGGGGAGGGTC
>NW_027136324.1:1105000-1112500 GCF_039906515.1 Pseudorca crassidens
CTCATGGATTTGGAAGGGATGTTGGACTGATGTTCGCGTGCTACCGGATCCCACTCCCACAGGGATAGCTGCTGCACTGCCTTTGGCAGGCCATGGTGGGTGGGGGTGGTGTCTCTTCTTCTGTATCGGTAGAAATGATTTGAAGAGGAGGCAGGATGGGCATAGGTCCACTGCCTCACACCAAGGCCCTTTGGGAGCATTTCAGTGAATCGGGACAGAACATGTTTCTCCGTGCGGGGAGGGAACCGGAATAGGGCACCCCGAAATGGACCGCTTTGGCACACAGATGAGTTCGAATTGAAGGCGCTTCAGAAACGACGGGTGGGCGACGAGGACGCTCTGCCGCTCTGCCTCTCCCTCTTCTTCCTGACCTGAAAGGAGGACCAAGATCTTCCTCGAGAAGAAGCTCAAGCTCAGAGCCCGCCCTTTCGAGTGACTCCTGGCTTGGGCTTCTCCTGCGTGGGGGTCACGGTGCACGCGTTCCTCAGCCGTGGGTCGCTCTCTTCTCGAGCTGTCTTTTGGGGACAGGGGCCTCTCAGGCAAGAACTCAGAAGGATCGTCGAGGGAACGTCGTTTTTCCTCTCCCACGACTGATGAATGCAGACAGACACACAGGAATCTCGCCCCCCGCTTCCACCCCCGCCCCCCACCCCCCACCCCAAGTGAGAGGAGTCGCCGGACATCCTTGGGGTCACACACAGCCAGCCTCCGTGGCTCTTCTATGTTGCCAGGCTCCCTGGCCTTCACTGCCCCCGCACACCACCCGTGAAGTTGCATCATCGTTCATAGTGTAAATGCTGTGAGAAGATAAGCTTTTCAAAATAAAATTCTCCCTGTCTTTCCTTCCCAAGAACACCATGAACACCTACTGTCATGTGCAGTGCTTATGGACCCACCTGGAGCAGAGGACCCTCTCCGACAGACACCCTCCCCACCCCACCCCACCCCACCCCACCCCACCCCCAGGAACTCACTTGCTCCGAGTCATCGAGGAGAGGGTGTCTGGTTCCGTGTCTTAAATGGGTGGGCCAATGACACGTCATCTCCTAGTAAGCCATCGGGTTCACCGGTTCGGGTTCGGGTTCGGTGGCATGAAGTACATTTACGTCCTCCTTGAGTTTGACTTTGAAAGTCTTGGGGCCCTGAGTAGGCCGCCCCCAAACGTGCCTCCGTGGCATAGAGAAGTTTTGGAATTAGACTGACAACACCACGAGAGGGACGCTCTGACTCTCTTTTACTTCTCCCCTCTGAAATCAGGAAGAAAATCTCTCACGTGAAAGGGGAGGGGGGCGGGAGGTGTAGACACCATGACGAACTGAACCGCCCTCATGTCTCATGAAATGTTCACGAATCATCTAAGTAGGACTGCTCCTAACGAATAGAGGGCATAGATGTTAACGAGATAAGAATGTTTAAGGGGAACTCTCCCCCCAATGATTGTTTTCCATAGGCCGACTTCAAGACTTTCCAACATCTCTGGTCATCTCTAGGCTTAGAGGTTGGCTAAGTGCCATTGGCAGGGTGAAATCTCAGCGAGTGTCTACATCACCTCCACATAAGATAAAATACTGAAATGTTCATGGCTCCACAAGTCTAAGGGTCTCCCTGCTTTGGACCTCTTACGGAGGAGAGACTGAGCATGTTTGGTTCCATGCCTAGATAGATCTTGTGCTTTAGGGAAAGAGTGTACTCGGTAGGAGCCTAGACTTCTACAAAGTATTCCATATTCACACTGTTCACTGTGGTTGGCTTCCTTACTTTCACTGACTGACTGAAGAAAAAAAAAAAAAAAAAACAGACAGTGTCCAAGGACGAGGCATTCCAAAGAAGGAACGGAACGTGTGTGGTCCAAGCTACCTGATGTCGCCATCCTCATGGTAGGAAGAGGACTTTTTTGGGGGAGTGGGGAGGCAAAGTAGAAGATATGCAGATAATGTTTGGGGGAAGGAGAAAGAGATTTTAGTCCTAAAGGTGGTCACTTCTCAATGGAAAAGAAAGAAAACGAGGGACAGGCTAAAAATGGGCACAGACGATTGGAAAAGGTGTGTGAAGAAAATGGTCTTTGGAAAGGAATCGGATCCGTGGTCAGGACTGACTGGATAAGATGAGGATGGATTCAAAGACAGAAATGAGTTTTCGTATCAACGTGAAACAAGTGCAAAAATAGAATTTAGTTGTCTCTCTATGTTAAAAGGACAAGGTTTGGGTTTGGGTTTAGGGTTTGGGTTTTTCTTTCATCAGTCTGCTCTGTCCATCATGAGAGATTAGATTAGATTAGGAAAGGTTTCTTCCTTTATCTTTAAGGAGAGAAGGAAGGAAAGAAAGAAAGAGAGAGAGAGAGAGAGAGAGAGAGAGAGAGAAGGAAGGAAGGAAGGAAGGAAGGAAGGAAGGAAGAAAGGAAGGAAGGAAGGAAGGAAGGAAGGAAGGAAGGAAGGAAGGAAGGAAGGAAGGAAGGAAGGAAGGAAAAGGAAGCAAGAAAGAAAAGCTTATGCCTTGTCAAAAGTCATCACTTATTTTCTAGGTTGCCGTTATCAGGTCTCGGAGGACTCACATCAGCTTAGTCCTCTCGAGATTCAAAGAACCAGGTGTGGCTCGGAACTGAAGAAGAAGCTTCTCTCTCTGCCTAGCAAGTCTCTCCTTGGGATGTCGGTGACCTGGCTAGCGAAGCACTGTTTCACAGTGACCTATATCCGATTAAGTGCTTTACAACCTTTTGGATATTTTGGACACACTTGCCCCCCGGTTGAAGGACAGGTGAAGTCCTTTGGACTTAGAACGCACTTTGAGTTAGGATGCAGGAGGAGAGGGCCCTCGAAATAGCCCAAAAATGTGTTCTCTCTCCTGAGAAACGAGAGAGATGAAACTGAGTACGTTTCTTGGAGAGCTTCGATGACACGGGAAGCGTCGTCAAAGAGGAAGGAACAACGTGAAGTCTACTTTGGCTTGTGTCTGTACACCGATGTGTTCTAACTGTTCCAGACATGATGGGATGTTTCTTCCTGGAAGTCTTCTCTGCCCTGGCATAAAGGGTTGTCTGTCGTCGTCAAAATGGAGGCTCACACGAAAGGGACGGAACCCAGTATCAGGGAGGTGTTCTAACCGACGTTCACGCCAAGGCAGCAACAACAGCCTGTTGAAAGGTGGTGGGGGTGGCGGGGCACACGTGGATCGAGTCCATTCTGTCCTGTCAACAGCCGGTCGGGGCTATGGCAGACGGGAGACGGCGGCCCGGCCGGTTGGTTACTCCCTGGCCAACCTCCCCCCTCCCCCACCCCCACACTCCACCTTGCATTCCTTCACCCACCCATGGTGCCTTGAAGATGACCCCAATTGTACATAGACATTGGCGGGAAGATTTCTACAGTCTACCGGCAACGTCTGACCTGTCATGCTTGTAACCCTGGGGGGGGGGGGGGTGGGGGGTGGGAACTATTTTTCTCTCTGGAAAGAAAACCTCCTCTCTCTGGACCCTCTGAACCCCAGCCACTGGACTTCATTCCACTGCCACTTAGTAGGGGTCATCCAAACATTCTTGTGGCCGTAGGTATGTCTTCCGTGTGGGTTGAAGTCTTCCCTCACTCACTGCAAGCCTGATGTCCTCACCGTGGCACAGAGACTGTTAAAAAAACAAAATGTGTTTGCCACTTGGGGTCTACCTTCCACAGCCTCCCCTGTGATCAGATCACGGCACCCGCTTCGCTGGGCAAATCCTACAATCCTTCACAGAAGCTCTTGCAAACTTTTTGGAACCGTCACTCGTCCAGTCACGCTCGATCATCAGGCAAGGTCGGCAGAACCGATGGAAAGACTGGACTCCAAGTAGAACAAGGATGACTTACACGGGATTGAATGAACTGATGAACAGGATGATAATGTGTATGACTACTTGTGTAAAGTAGGACGGATTGGGGAAGCGGGGGATAACTTAGGGGGTTGGGATGACCATGTACACATGACTGTACATAAAATCGGTAATCAACAAGCAAGCGCCTCCTACTATATAGCACAGGAAACTCTACTCAATACTTTGTAATAAACCTATGAGAGAAAAGAATGTGAAAAAAAAAAAAACCCTACGTAAAATACCTATATATATATATATATATATATATATATATATATATATATATATATATACATATATACATATACACACACACACGTATGTAGGTATATGTATATACATGTATGTATGTATATATATGTATATGTATATATGGAGGGGGGGAGAGAGAGAGAGAGAGAGAGACAGAGAGAGACAGAGACAGAGGCAGAGACACTGAGACAGAGAGAGACAGAGAGAAAGAAGAGACAGAGAGACAGAGGGATTAGGACTGATTCTTAAATCTTTTGTTTTCCAGGTACAAGGAAAAACAAAAACAAACCAACAAAACCCAATTTTCTTTTTTCTTTTTTCTTTTTTTTTATTTTTAAAGATGGACCTCCATTTGGTAACTTATACCTCTGTCAGCAGGATGGAATCACTGATCTTTTTCTCCCTACCTTCCTTAATTCAGAAACTCTCAGTGAGGCTTCTTATTTCCTTGGCAACCGAGTTATTTGCATACGTTACTTGGAGGCCAAAATTATGTTTCCATAAAACGGGGATACTCACTTGTGGATATGAAGTTCTGGAGCTACTCGTTTCCCTTAGGGTGTTGTTCTTAACCTGAAAACTGGACTGCATCCCGAAGTTTTTTGAGTTCCCTCCAATATCTGGCTACGACTCTCCCCATGAACGTTTGCCATTTTCTCCCACCCTTTTGACTTGGCCTCACTGAGAACTAAAATGGCCCTTTGCCTGAAGCTCTGCAAACGGAAGCTAGAGAACTTGACGAAACGGCCACAACGGCTCCTATGGAAACAATCCTCGTGCCTGTTTCTTTGAGAGCCACTCCGAAATTTGAACCAAACACCCGACGACATCATCAGAGGTGTTGCAGACTTCTAAAGTTGCTTCGACCCTGACATCTAGAAATCTCCTTCACTCACTCACTCACTCACTCACTCACTCACACACACACACACACACACACACATCCCTACACACACGAGTCACCAGCTCAGCTTTAATATGTTCCAAGGAACTTTCAGAGGAGGGAACTCTTGGGCTCCAGAGTAGGCCGCCCCAAAATCTGCCTCCATGCTCTATTGATTATTTTGAATTCAAGTGACTTAAGAACCGGCCAGCACAAGAGGGACACACTGGCCCGCCTTTCTGTCCTCCTGCGGAGGAAGATCTCAAGTGAAGACATCTGCTTCCATGCATGTCCATGATTCTCAAATGGTGTAGTGGGGTTTCCTGGGTTAGGAAAAGGAGGGGACATCTTTTGCCTGGAAAAAAAGGCCTGTTTCTCACACAACCTCCTCCCATCCCTTACCTCTCTCCCTCCTTCCCTCCCTGCAGTTTGGAGGGGACAGCCTAAGGGTGGGGAAATTGGGGAAAGAAAAAAGACAAAGCCATTCATTAAAGAGAAGCTCGAGGCAAAGTCAAAGGCTCCGACTTGACCGGAGAGCTTTCTGCATTTGAATGGAGCGATTGAACGAGGCCCTGCCGAATGAATCGTCCGGACCTCCCCTCCCCTCCCCCGCTCCTGGCAAAGGTCAGTCCAGGGGACTTAGGAAGGAGCTCTGGAGAAGGAACGGGGGTGGGGGTGGGGGTGGGGGCGGGACCAACAGACAATAGCCGCTGCCTGCCTGCCTGCCTGCCTGCCTGCCGGGCTGAGGCCTGAGGCCTGAGGCCTGAGGCCTGAGGGTCACCACGCTGGCTCTTGCAACACAATCCCTTCCAGGAAACTGCTGTGATGACTGTTTGGCAGTGAAGGATCAACTCTGAACTCTCTTGGCCTATTTCTGCAAAAGGCCCGAGCCTCAGCTACGACAGATTCTCTGGGTTTCTTGGCACAGGGACTGACCCGCACCCTCCCGTCCTGTCAGATCCTCCTTTGTACACACGCCTCCACTCACTGGAAGGGTTCTTTGGCCTCGTCCAGAAAACGAACATACAAAAAGAAACCCACAAACAAGACTGAAATGATGTGTTGGTAGTTATGGGAAAGAAACCTGCTCCTCTCACACACCTGAGGGCAGGAAGCGAAGGCAGGTTCTCGGCCGGAGGGGGACGGGGTGAACCGAGGTCGGTCAGCGCCCCCCTCCCCCCGCTTCTCTCCCGGGTGACGTGGGCCCCCCTTCCCCGCCTCTCTCTGCGCCCCCCATCCCCACCCCGCCCTGGTTCTGATATTTCACTCGGGAAACTTCTCTAGGCCGGCCGAGATGCCAGCTTGCTGTCCTGCCGTTTCATGTCCATCTCTATCAGCCATGTCCAAAAGGCACGGGAAATCATGGACAGCAGATAGCGCACCCAGAGTTGTGTGTGTGTGTGTGTGTGTGTGTGTGTGTGTGTGTGTGTGTGTGTGTGTGTGTGTGTGTGTGTGTGTGCTGGGGTTTCTGTCTGCGTGTGTGTTTGCTTTTGGTTTGGCTTTTTTTTTTTTTTTTCTTCGATAAACTCGCCCCATTTGGGAGTCGGGTGGAACACGGCGGGTGTCTCCTGGCCTGCCGCCCTAACAAACCCCAAAGAGACTCATTTTGGGGTCTCGGCCAGCCAGGTCCCCTTTCTTGGAATTCTGGTTTCATAAATCCGTCTCGTGTCCATGGAATTCTCAGGTCCAGCCATCGACCCTAAGGACGGGGAGGGAAGGTTTTGTCCCGGGGACATCTTCCTTCCTTGCCCGCCTCCTCGGGGTTCCGGACGCTTCGGTATGCTGACGTGCCGTGCCCTCCTCAGCTCCACCCCGACCCCCACCCCAACCCCCCAACCCCCCACCCCCCCGTTTTTGGGAACTCTGTGAACAGGGGTGGTGTTTTTCACAGCCAAACACACTCTCACCGTAAGACCCGGCCCTCGGAGGACTCCTTGCTATGAATGGACCCGAGGTGACGCGGGGAGTCGAACGGCTGAGGTCCACGCAGAAACCTGCACGCGGACCTTGACAGTGGCTGTTTTATTCCTCACTGCCAAGAACTCTCTCGGAGGTGACCGAGACATGTCTTTCAGGAGGTGAATGGACACGTACGTAGCCTGGGGACGAGCCGTAGGTAACATGCTTTCTCGGAAGAGAAAAACCATGGACGGGATGAACAGGTCAGCGGGGTGGTGGTGGATGGTGGATGAATAGGCGGAGGGCAGAGGACGTTTAAGGCAGGGAAACTCTCCAAAGTTAGGATCCTGATGGTATGAAAGCAAACGTTTTGCATAGGGCACTACCTGAGATGGGGTGAATCGAAGGGACCTACCTCTATGGGCCACCACCCCCTCCTCCCCACCATGAAAGCGCCCCAAGCAAGCCTGCTCTTTTTACCCCAGTTGAAGACCCTTGCTAAAGCCAGAAGGCAAAAAATGACCATGAGAAATCTGACCAGCCGTCGCTTGGGACAAGAGTGAGGCCAATGAATCCAGTGAAAAGTTGACAGAGGGGCCTGGGTCCCTCGGCTCGACCCCTT
>NW_027136324.1:1117500-1120000 GCF_039906515.1 Pseudorca crassidens
CCGGGCAGCCGGGGATCTTGCTCGTGACCCTCTGGGCACCCCGTGCCGGCCGCCCCGGGCCCCGCCGGCGTCTCCGTGGGATTTGCCCCCGCCGAGGAGTCGCGTGGGGAGCGCGTTTCCTTCGAGGCGGCCTCCCGGCGACGTCTTCCCAGCTTCCCCGGCCACCCCCCCCCCCCCCCCGTCTGCTGCCGGGGTCGCGCCGTGTCGTGCCGTCCCGGGAGCTAGCTCCGAGACGGACGCCTCGGGGCCGCGCCAGACGCCCGCCGGCTCGCCCCGGCGGGCCGAGCTCGGGCGTTTGGGCGGCCCGGCGCTGCTGCATCCTCGGTGGCCGGCCGGCGACAGGGAACCCGGCCCGGGGACGTTGGAGCCGTTGTCGGGAGCCACCTGGCGGCCGCTTTTATATTGTCCCTTGTCTCTGGAGCTTCGGCGACCTTCGTGAGGGCTGTGACTCGGCCGCCGGGCCCGAGGCAGAGTTCCGGGAGCCGGGCGACGCTGGCGGTGACTGTCCCGGTGGGGCCCAGGCGTGGGCGCCTCCTGCTGTCGCTTGAGATTGGGCGTGCAGGCCTATGAGGGTGTGACTGTCGCCGCGCTCTCGAGCCGGTCTGTGGGGCCGCCTGGCCTGGTCGACCAGCATCCGGCCGCGGGGACCGACCCGGCCACCCGACCCTCCTTCCTTCCTTCCCTCCCTCCCCCCCCCCCCACCGCCCGGTCCCCACAGCGCCCCGCTCCGGAGGTGGGGACCGGCCCGTGCCCGTGCCCGTGCGTTTAGGCCGGTGGAGGGCGCGACGGGCTCGTTGGCGGGCGCGCGTGGGTCCCGGTGGTCGGATTCTTTCTGACCGATGCTTTTCCGAGTCGGACTCCGGAGGTGGGGACCGGGCTGGGCCGCGAGGGGTGACCCGGAGAGAGAGGCCCGGGCCCGGGTGCGGTCCCTCGTGGGCTCCGGTCGCCTGGGAGGTGCCTCCGTGCGAAAATGTTTCCAAGTCCCCCTGGGTCCGGGGACGCGGACGGGCCGGGACCTGCTCGCGCGGGTGGCCGGGGAGGGCGCACCCGGCCCTTTAGCGGGCCCACGTGGGTCCCGGTCGGCGGACGCGACTTTTTCTCACCCTCCCCCGCCCCCTCCTCCACCGCGAGTCCCGGCCGGGGTGGGGGTGGCGGTGGGGACCGGCCCGAGTCGTACTGGGTGGCCCGGATAGGGCGGCCTGGGCCCGGGCGCGGTCCCTCGTGGGCCCCGCTCGTCAGAGGCGGCAGAGTGGGATAGTTCCTTTTCTGTAACCAAGTCTTCGCCCGGGGACTCGGAGGGACGGCGGTACGGTACCTGCTCGCGCGGGCGATCCGGGGAGGGCGACCCCGGCCCGCTCGCTGCCTCTGCCACGTTTTCCCGCCCCGCCCCGCTCCACTCTGCCGCCCCCCCCCCCCCCCCCCCCCGCTCCTCGGGTCGACCAGATGGCCCCGAGAGAGCTCCGGGGCTGCTGTGGATGGGGAAGTGTTGGGGAGAGGTAGCCGGGCCGAGGTCCCGGGGAGCCCCCCCGAGGTTCGTGGATGGGCCCCGCTGCCGGGCGCCGTGATTTTTTTCGCCTGAAATGGGCCTTTTTTACCACCAGATAGGTGCTGACACGGTCTCCTCTGGCATCTCTCGCTGGGGGTTCTGGGACTCTGGACGCGCGCAGGGCGCTGGGCTTTGGACCGCCGTCCGGCGCCCGAACCGGCCCTTGCCACTTGAGCCGCCCGCTTGGGCCTGCGCGCCGGCTCTCGTGTGTGCGCCCGGCTGACCCGACCCGCGGTGCCGCCTCCGGTCTCTGGCTCACCCGAGGGCGGCGGGGCGAGGTGGTGCGTGGGTCTTCTACCCCGTGTGACTCCCCTTCCCCGCCGCAGGCACCCGGTGGTGGCTGAGACGACCCCAACCCGCAGGCTCCGTGCCACGTGTCAGGCGTTCTCCTCGCGGGGTCGTCGGCCACTGTTGCCCGAGAAGGCAAGAGGGAGCGAAGGGGGGGGCTGGGTGCCGGCTGAGGCTGAAGCAGGCTCCTCCGGTGAGGGTCCTCGCCGTGCCCCTCCTCCCTCGGGGCCCTCGTGGCCCCTGGCTCTCTGGATTGACTGATCGATGTGGTGATGTCGCGCTCTCCTGGGCCGGGCCTTAAGTCGCGCCAGACGAGGGACGGACGTTCTTGGCGAACGGGACCGCTCTTCTCGTTCTGTCCGCGGGCCCCTCGCCTCTCTTGTCACGCCCTGCCGGCCTGCCGAGGGGTGTGTGGGAGGCAGGGGTGGTGGTCTCCGGCCCTGACCTGCGGTCTCCCGCCTCCTGCCTCATGGCGTGGGCGGGGCCGTGGTCCTCGGACGCAGCAGACGCTCTCGCTTCGCCTCCTTGGCGTGTGCCTCGCGGGCGGTCCTCCCCGCGTCGGTGGGGGCCGTCCCGCCGCTGCGCCGCGCGCCCGCTGCCGGCGCGTGAGCGTGACTTGCTCGGTCCTCTGTGGTGCCCCTGGAGCGCTCCAGGTCGTCCCTCAGG